>NC_036647.1:4558581-4577634 GCF_002806865.2 Cucurbita pepo subsp. pepo
ATATATATATATATATATATATATATATATATATATATATATATATATATATATATATATATATATATATATATATATATATATATATATATGATAATTTTGCATTTTTTTTGTCTTAAATTTTAAAAAATGTTAATAAATATTTAAATATTTAAAATTTGAAATTTATCTTTTAGAAAATGATTGAAAATACATTATACCACCGAGAAGATTCTTTTAATCTGACGGTTGTGAACCCTACCATATGGCGCCCCAATTATCGGGATTTAACTCAGGCGACGGAAGTTTTGAAGCGCAGTGTTTTGTTCCTAATCAAACCCTAGCAGCGAAACAAACCCCGATTTCCGTTTCCGTCTATAGCTCACAAGCGGTCACTGTTGGATGAGCTGCCGGCCGCGTCTTCCTCCGAATTAGAAGAAACCTCATCGGATGAGGAAAAGGAAGGTGTGTCTAGGGACGAATCAAGGAAGGTGTGTCTAGGGACGAATCTGTTCTAACCGATCTAAGGTAACGTATAAATATATATGTTCCAACATTATTATATCACAATTTATATATTTTTTTATTTTTAGAGTTTAAAATATAAGATATTTTTTATTTTTAGAGTTTAAAATATAAGATAACATATAAATAAGCATATTCGAAGTAAAATATTTTTATATATTTCTTATTTTTGTTATATACCATACATTTAAATTAATTATTTTTATGGTTTATTTAATTTTATTTTTGTTATTTTAACTAATATATTATTTTTAATTTTTTTTGTTTATATATATATATATATATATCATTTTAAAACATATTCTAAATTATAATATATTTATTATCTATCTATTCCAACTTTATTTATTTGTTATAGTTTAGGATTGAAGGTAACTATAAATATATCTGTTCCAACATTATTATATTACAATTTATATATATATTTTTATTTTTCTAATAGTTAGATCTAAGGAACATATAAATAAACATATTTCAATTAAAATATATTTATATAGTTTTTTTTTTTGTTATATACAATATTTAAAAGTGATCATTTTTATTATTTATTTAATTTCATGATTTTTTTTTTACTCTAATCAATATATTATTTTTAATTTTTTTGTTTTGTTTATATTATATATATATATTTTAAACATATTCTAAATTACAATATATTTATTATCTATCTGTTTTAACATTATTATATCATAATTTATATATATTTTTATTTTTTTAATAATTTAAGATTAAAGTAACGTATAAATAAACATATTTTAATTAAAATATTTTTATATATTTTTTTATTTATATATTGATTTGGGTTTGTTTGTGAACTTTTAATATCTTTTATCTTATTCGAATAATTATAAATTGTGGATAGATAAAACTTAAAATTTTTTTTTAACAATATGCTCGAAACAAGTAATAGAGGGTTGGGTTGTGAAAAGTTATATATATATTATATATATATACACGAAGTTAAATACAAATTTCATTTTTAATTTTTAATGTTGTCCCAAATAATATTTTAAATTTTGAAATATATATAAAATTTTAATTATATATATATATATATATATATATATATATATATATATATGATAATTTTGCATTTTATGTCTTAAATTCTAAAAAAAGGTTTAATAAGTATTTAAATTTTTAAAATTTGAAATTTATCTTTTAGAAAATGATTGAAAATCGGGGTGTATTATATCAGCAAATTTAATCTTACAAATTGTGAAGCATATGCGTTTAACTAAAGTTTTGAAGCTTTTGTTCCTGATCAAACCCTAGCACTAATCAGGCGAAACAAACCCAATTTCCGTCTCGTCTATGGCTCCCAAACGGTCACCGTTGGATGAGCCACCGGCAGCGTCTTCCTCCGAATTAGAAGAAACCTCATCGGGTGAGGAAGAGGAAGGTGTGTCCAGAGACGGATCTTCCTCTGAAGAAGAGGAGGATGAAGAAGAAACTCAAGCTCAGAAACCGAAAAAGTCTACTGCTCTTCCTTCTACTCCTGCTGTCGATAAAAAAACAGCACCGAAGAAATCTGAACTTGCTACTAACTCTCAGGCTCAGTCTTCTTCCTCAGACAGCGGCTCCGGATCCGATACCGATTCGGGTACATCCGGAAGAAACGTCCAGCCGATTACCTCTAATCCGATTGAAGAGACTCCGAAGATGAAAAAGCCCAGATCCAAGCCTTCTGCCTCAGCTACGCCTGCGCGATCGTCTTTGAAGAGGCCTAGTGAGACAGTAAGAGAGGCAAAACGGCCAAAGAGTTCTGAGGCTGACGCTGATGATGGGGTTGTCGCGGACGATGATTCCAAGAAATCTGTTGACGAATCCAAAAAGTTGTTTCAGAGACTATGGAGTGAGGACGATGAGATTGCTATACTGAACGGCATAATTGATTATACAGCCAAGAAGGGTGCTGACCCAGCTCTTGATATGAATGCCTTTCATGATTTCATCAAGAAATCTCTTCACGTCGACGTAACCAGGGCTCAGTTAGTGGATAAGATACGTCGATTGAAGAAGAAATACAGGAACAATGTTGATAGAGGTAAAAAGGGAGCCGACCCAACATTTTCAAAACCCCACGAACAAAAAGGTTTTGAACTGTCAAAGAAAATATGGGGGGGCGAAGGAATTACTCGGACTCCGGTTGTGGAGCAGCCCAAGTCAAATGCTAATGGCACTCCAAAGAAGAATCAAAGAGGTAGCTCCACTAAGACACTGGCTTCACTCAAAGCTGAGTTGCTTCCTTCTCCAGATGCCCCAAAGGATGATGATAAGATGAAAATTGATGATAACCAAGCTCCGTCAGGGTGCATGGATGGTTTTGTTGCATTTGAAAGGTCTTTGGGTGCTGCTGGCTTTCCAGAAAGTTTTTTGAAGCCAGGATTAAATTTAATAGGGCAATCCAAGAGAACAGAGCTGGAGGAGGAGTGGAAGAAATTGCATCTTGCAGAACTAGAGCTTTTTCTGAAGAGGACGGATTTGATTAGGGACCAGGCAAAGTTGATACTAGACGCCTACAAATCATCTGACAAGTAAGGATTTGGACTTAGGACAAGAGTATAATTCTTCAGCTTTCAGATTGATAGTTCAGAGCTCAAATTTATTCATGTTGTTTGTTGTTTTGTCTAGGATTAGGATTGTCATACTTTTAAATTTGTCTGATTTTATTTATATCCTCGAGACCTTAGGGTAAGTTACTACCGGCTATGCATAAATCTCTACTTCTGTTGGTGAATTTTACTACTTATATGTGGTATTGACGTCAGTTTATTCCAGTGATGGTGTATTTATCTTTTTGTTTCTCTCCCAAGAACAACTGCTTTTTATTTTCCTCATTGTTAAACAGGTGACTTTCTGTCTTACTCTGGTATGGGTATTATACTATCATTCAAGATGTTTGTTGGATGCTTCTTTTCTTGGCGTTTTCAGAAATTGAACATCATGAATATTATGATTTTCTCCATGTTTAATTTGAGGTAAGGAAATCCCATGGAGGTGTAAATTACGGTTCTCTTGTTGTGGATGAATTGCTCATATAGGTGCTGAATGGGGTGAATAGGTTTATATGACTGTTTGATTAATGTTCTTTTAGTGTTCGCAGATTATGATCTTATAACAATTATACAAAATTCTGGTTAATTGAATGATTCAAGAATTTTATAGTAAAAATATGGTGTATAACCCCATTTCCAAATTGCAGATTAGTACATTAGTTCTTATAGAAGGCCTATTTTACTATCTCTGAACAACAGGAATATGATTTTCTATTTTAGCAAAGAGAGCTATTTCCCCAAATTTACTAGCTACGAGTTGAAGTAACATCCGGAAGTTAGTTTTCTTAGGAAAACATGAAGATCAGAGGTGGCTAAACGTGGCCTGTAGCTCCGGCAGGGTGCCCCTGTGGTGGCGGCCTCGTCTCCTCCCTGTTTCCTGCTGTGGCAGAAACATAGTAAGCAACTGCAAACAAGCCGTGTACGAAGCACGCGATCCCGCCTATAGACAGAAGATGATTGTGAGCAAGCCCGCATGATTTTCTTGACCTGGTGTTATACATCGCCCCAGAGATGAGCAGCGAGAATCCAACCACTACTGCAATCCTGGTGTATTTGGCATTCAAAAACATCCAGTTTATGTGTGTTTTCATAGGACAAGTCTATTAGGACTTCAGAGGGAAGGGAAGGCTGCTACTCACCATGCAAAGACGAGTGAACCCGCTGCAAGTTGCTTGTTAGAGGTTAATCCTTTGTATTCTTGAGCAGATCGAACATAAACGCACCCACCAACCAGGTTGGCAATGGCGTGAGCAAGGCCCAGCAGTATGGCTGCAGCCAAGCCTAGCTTGAAAGCATTATAGCTTGGGTCTTTACACTCAAATATCCACATTTTGAAATGGTTCACCTGTCAAAAGTACACAAAATCATTTGAAAAACAAAATATCCCATAACAATTTTGACTCCAGCTTTCCATATACCTTGTTTTGAGCTACTTCAGCTTGAATTCCAAGAATTCCGGCTGTAACATCCATAACAATAACCAAGATGCAGACAACAAAACCAGAAGCTTTCTGCATTTTTGCAGAAACAAATGGAAGGAAAGGAACTCAATAGGAAATCACAGGTAAGGACTGTATGCTTTGTGAAGAATGCTTTATAAGTACCCTACATTAATAGGATGGAATTCGAATAAAGGAAAGGCCAGCTTGCAGGTTAACAAACTTATATGTGATGCCTTAGATTTAATATGTAATAACATTGTAAAAGCTTCTTTTCTCCTCCAAATTTTCTTTCAAACGTCTTCCTTTTTATGCTTAGATGCTGATTCTTGTCACAGGGTGCAAGGAAAGTTGGGCATCTCCAGCAGAGCAGGCTGAGTATCCTTCTCTCACTGTTTCCCTAATCTTTACTCTCCCTCTTCAAGCTTTTTAATCCACCAAAAAGCTCTTTGGAATATAACACAGTTAAAAGAGCTGGGTTCTTTTTTTCTTTTCGTATCCCACTACTTGTTATGTGATCATCACTACTAAGACTTATGAGACTTCTAACTGTGGGTAAAGTTGGAACTCGTTTGATTTAGTGTCGTTATCTGAGAGATACCTTCAACTGTCTTTGCTTATTTGGTTAGTTGTGTGCTGACTAAAGTTGAAGAATAGCACGAGTGTGAGATTGTGTTTGGTGGAAGATGAAGCCGAGCCAGAGGATGAAGCTGTTAAGGATTGTTGGAAGAGGAGTCCCATGTCGGGGTTGATTATGGGTTTATAAGTAAGAAATACATATTCATTAGTATGAGGTCTTAGAAGGTCGTGATTCCTTATAGAAGGCTGCAGGTTAGCCAATAACTTGGTTTTGATTACCTTGCTCTGCATTCTCTCTGTGGAACGTGCTGTTTTCAAGTTTGCTCGAGACAATGTGGGCATTGATGGTTCTTGCTTGAACTGTCATCTAGTCTTCCATAATGAGAAGTGTCTCTGCAACTAGTTTTGACTGTGTTTGGTCGTTTAAGGAAAGTGGTGGCAGTGTATGTAGCTGACTATGTTCTTCCATTGTTCTCATCCTGTATCTTGTGTTGGGAAATGGCGGCTGGAGCTCACTCCACCAAAAATTTCAATGTATTTGAACACGATGTAGTAGTATCAAAATAAAACATGTTACTTTTTGTGGAGAAAAACGCTTCCAACCCCATTAATTCCTTTACATAATTCGTTTTGTGGGTGTTTCGAGATAGGAAAGAGTTCGCAGAAGATTAGGGAAAAGGTGTACCAGAAACAGGAACATTTTGATGAGAAAATTTGGTTCTAGTTTCCTTTTTAGACCGCAGCGGCAGACAAATTCAAGGGTTTCTCAGAAGAATCGTTAGAGACCAGTGGAAGAGCAGAACTGTAGAATGCCAGAAGTTTGGTGTACTCTGAAGAGATCATTATCCTGCACCAAATCATTCCTTTGTGATGTTCATGTTCCAGAAGCCATTGGTGATTCAAACACCAAGGAAAGAACAGACCGAGATTCATCTGGTTGTTTAAGGTCTAAATCTAACCTCAGAGACATCATTTGTGGAAGCAAAAGACACTCACAGAAGCCATCGCCTAGCTCCAGCTCGAGATCAATGGCGAACAGTGAAGTTATCCTCACCATGACCCATGAAATTGAAGCCCAAACTAAAACGGATAGCTTCTCTGTTCCCCACGAAGAAAAAACCAGTCTTGAACTCCATAAAAGCTCTGTTACAAGAAATGGGCATGCCACTTCTGCAACTTCCGACAGAATTAACCAATTCCACGATTGTTCTGAATTGATTTGCCCAGAATGTGGTGGGCTTTTTAAGAATTCAGATGCCATGGAGTCCCATCATCTTTCCAAGCATGCCGGTAATGAAAGATTAAACTGCTTCCTCTGTTTCTTGTACTCTTCAAGTCGTAGATTATAATGAATTAGTTTCCATTTGCAGTCAGAGAATTAGCGCAGGAGGATTCATCCTGGAAAGTGATAGAATTAATCTGCCAAAGAACATGGCCAATGTCAAAACCCCACCACATTGACAATGTCTTCAAAGTCCACAATTCGCCAAGAACTCTGTCTCTGTTTGAAGAGTACAGAGCAACAGTGAAAAGCAAAGCGAGCAAACTGGAGCAGCAAAACCCACGTTGTTTAGTCGACGGAAACGAGCTCTTGAGGTTCCATGGCACGACGATTGCTTGCCCATTAGCCGTGGCAAATGGGTCTCAGATTTTATGCAATTTGGATAACTGTGGAGTTTGCCAAATTTTAAGACATGGGTTTAATAAAGGCGTATTGACATGCGCAACAAGTGGAAGAGCCTTCGAATGTATTGAGATGAATGAAGAAGATATGGGCGGCTTAAGAAGAGCCTTAATGGTGTGCAGAGTGATTGCAGGGATGGTCTGTGGTGGATGCATGGAGGAAGATGAACTGAACACCAATTCTGGTTCTGGGTTCCAATCGTCGAGTGGGAAAACGGGACAGAATTCAAAACAGGAAGAACTGTTTGTGTTCAATCCTGAAGCTGTACTTCCTTGCTTCGTGGTAACTTACAGACAGTGATTTGGAAAACTTAGGCATTTGTATGTCTTTTGAGTTTCTTCTAATGATTATTGAATACGAATTTGATCCGACCAGGTTGTGGTAACTTTCCCAAGTAATTTCTGGTAGATTAAAAAGTAAATACAAGATGAATGCAATGAAATGAAATGGGTGAATCCAAAACATGGGGAAAATACAGTAAAAAGTTGGAAAGTGATGGATGAGGGGAGAATGGTTGTTTTTAAGGTCCATACTCATGGCTGCCATTGGACTGTCCAGCCCCTTTCTGCACCCATGGCTGCATGTGTAGCGACATGGGAGAATCCATACTCGTTAATCCACAAAATCCCTTCTACGTCTTGACATTTGGTCAAAATATTTCTAACAGTTCAAACTCACCATCAATCGATATGGTCAGTTTTTGCTGTTAAGTGTAATCAAAAGCTTCATGGTTGTACTTAACCCGTCAAATCTGACAATATTTGCTAACAGTGATCTCACTCCGTTACTAGAATATATCATTTTNAAAAAAAAAAAAAAAAAAAAAAAAAAAAAAAAAAAACTGAAATCAAATCTTAAAAAAATGAAAGTGATTAGTTTTAGTTGTATTTATTTTGTACTATTAATGAGTTTCTTCCCCACGTGGGCCATTTGCGTAGGTGGAGGCCCATATTCGAGGCCCATATTCGAGGTCCAGATACGTCGGTCTATAATGAAACGGCGTCAATTCAACCGTCAACAATGGACCATGTTCTATACGGCGTCGTTGCCTGTCCTTCACCTTGCAGAATTACTTCATCCGTAGTCGTCGTTACGGCCTCTCTGGTCTGCAATTTCCTTCTTCTACCTTTCCTCCTCCTAAAACCAATCGATTTCCAGTCCTGGAAAACGTACGCCCGACTGTGAAAGAAAATTGAAGAGCTTCGAAAAGCTGGCTTTTATCAGATCTTTCCTTTGAATTCGTTTATTTGATATCTTTTGGATTTTAATTCCCTCCGGTAGCCTAGATGTTGGAGAAGATCGGATTGCCGGCTAGGCCGTCTCTTCGAGGGAACAACTGGGTGGTGGATGCTTCTCATTGTCAAGGATGTTCGTCTCAGTTCACCTTCATCAATCGCAAGGTCCTATTTTACTTTTAATCTTTGGTTTTCTTCATAATGCATCTTTTAATCGTTTTTTTTTTTCTCCCTCTCTTTTGAAGCACTGTATAGATCATCATGATAGTATCGTCTTAGTAAATTCTATTATGATTCTTTATTCTTTTCTTAGTTGGAAACAAGGAAGCCAAATTTTTGTTCTCAAAGTGTCCGATTTCTTTGTATGGAAGTATAAGGGATTGACTTGGTAGCACTAGGGCTGCAATCAAGATGACTGTTGAATCATCATGGGGATCAAATTTTGGATTAAAACATGAATCATTTAAACGGCTGTATAGATTGTTATAGGTAGCTGATAGCACTTGTTAATTATTTTGATGCGTATGCATTCTGGGTTTTCAGCATCATTGTCGGAGGTGCGGGGGAATATTTTGCGGTAGTTGCACGCAGCAGAGAATGGTTTTGCGTGGACAGGGTGATTCTCCTGTGCGCATATGCGATCCTTGCAAAAAGCTAGAAGAAGCTGCAAGGTTTGAGCTTCGGCATGGACACAAAAGCAGAGCTGGAAGAGGTATATCATTATGGAAATTGTTCTACATGTTTATTATCTTCCTCAAAATAGATTTATGAAAACATCCAGTCTATAACTACATTTTGAAATTGAACGTGTTTAAGCTTTGTACAATTCATTGACATGAATTACTTTCTCGTTCTTTTGTGGTATGCCGGTATGCTTGGCGCTGAATGCACTCTTACCATACCCACATCTAACTGCTTCTGTCATTCTTTATTCCGTTGTTTTTTTAAGAAGTCATATCGTTGTCATTTATCGTGTAGGTAGCTTGAAGTCGACAAAGCCTGAGGATGACATTTTGGCCAAGATTCTTGGTAGTGATAGAAATGAATCATCATCTTCAGTGCAAGAATCAAATGCCAACAGTTCTTCTACTATTGGAAGGACTACCACTGGTATACAGAGTTCAAATACTCCAGAGTTCATAGACCTTGATGGGGAAGGAGAGGCATCCAGTAGTTTAACTAATCATCTGGAGAATAAAATGGAATCTAGTAGTCCGGAGCAATTGCGCCAGCAAGCTGTAGATGAAAAAAAGAAATATAAAGTTCTTAAAGGAGAAGGCAAATCTGAGGAAGCATTAAAAGCGTTCAAGAGAGGAAAAGAGCTCGAGAGAAAAGCTGACGCTTTGGAAATTTCCATAAGAAAAAGCCGCAGAAAAGCTTTAACTTCTGGTAATGCAGGTGAAGACCAAAATATAGGTGGCTCATCTGGTAGGAACATGAAGCCTAGTCTACAAAGTAGTAAAGAAAAGCATGACCTTAATGCTGAACTCAGAGAACTTGGATGGTCTGACATGGATATTCATGCCGAGGAAAAAAAATCAGCTACAATGAGTTTAGAGGGTGAACTATCTTCTCTTCTTGGGGGGGTCTTACAAAAAACTGATAAAGCTAAGAGTGTTCATAGCATTGATAATACCCAGGTTGTTGCTCACAAAAGAAAAGCTCTAATGTTGAAACGTGAAGGCAAGCTAGCAGAAGCCAAGGAGGAACTTAAGAAAGCTAAAATTTTAGAAAAGCAGCTTGAAGAACAAGAACTCTTGGGTGGGGCTGATGAGGAGTCAGATGATGAGCTATCTGCATTGGTGCGTAGTTTGGATGATAATAAACACGAAGATATTTCATTTCAGTACAAGGGAAATCTTGATCTTGATCTTGATAATCTTTTAGGGGCTGCTAATAATATCATTTCGGACGTTAACTTTGAAGTGACAGATGAGGACATGGAAGATCCAGAAATTTCTGCTGCCTTAGAAACCTTAGGATGGACTGAGGATTCCCAACCTTCTGCTTCCCGGGAATCGATAAAAAGTGAAATAATTTCCTTGAAAAGAGAGGCTCTCAATCAAAAGCGTGCAGGAAATATTGCAGTGGCTATGGAACAGCTTAAGAAAGCCAAGATGCTCGAGAGAGACCTTGAAAACTGCAGCTCTCAAGAAGATAGCCATGTTTCAGGCGGTAGCACCGTTGAAACAACAGAAGTCCTGATTCCTAAACTTCCTTCAAAAAATAAATTAGCTATCCAGAAAGAACTTCTTGCTATAAAAAAGAAAGCCCTGGCTTTAAGAAGGGAAGGAAGGTTGGACGAGGCAGAAAAAGAATTGAACAAATGCAAGGTCCTTGAAGAACAACTTGAACAAGCGGCTGATGCTTCAAGGGGGAACATCAGAGAGGTGGGTGTTGGTATTGGGAGTAAGGATCCAGATTTTCTCTCTAAGGATCTCAATAGAAATTTGCAAGATGTGGAAGTGGTTGAAGATGTAACAGATCAAGAAATGCATGACCCTGAATATCTTTCCGTTCTTAAGAATTTAGGTTGGAATGACAAAGATGATGAATTGGTCCCTTCAAAGCCCTCTAAACAAGATGATTTACTTCCTGCGGAACCAAGTGAGACATCTGCAAATGATTCTCCTGAATACGCAGTTAAGCCACTAAGAAAAAAAGCTGAAGTCCAAAGAGAACTTTTGAGATTGAAAAGAAAGGCTCTCTCTCTTAGACGCCAAGGGGAGACTGAGGAAGCAGAGGAAGTGCTGATAAGGACAAAAGCCTTAGAAGCTGAGATGGAGGACATAGAGCGTAGGGATAGAGTTAGGACTGTATATAGTGGGAACCAAGAGAACGTTCACAAAGCCCCTTCTGGAAGGTTGGTTGATGAAGGTGATGGTGGTGATGTCACTGAGGAAGATATGAACGACCCAACATTACTGTCTGTTCTACAGAATTTGGGATGGAACGGTGATGAAGTTGAACCGCCGGTAAATAAGCAGGTCAAGCCAATTAACGAGGATGCAAAACTAACTGTTAACCAACCATCTTCTACAATCAATGTTGCTGCACCACAAAGTAGAAGTGAAATTCAGAGAGAGGTTTTAAATTTGAAAAGAAAGGCTCTTGCCTTTAGAAGGAGAGGAGACATTGATGAGGCTGAGGAAGTCTTGAAAAGGGCAAAGGCGTTGGAGATCCAAATGGATGAACTGGATACTCCAAAACCAACAGGCGTCTTTGATGCTGCTGACAAATCTGAAGTTCTTAGAGCATTGAAGGGAGATGAATTGCTTGACCGTGTGAAGGATGTGGGGGAGGTACGCAATGGATCAGACAAAGTTGCAGAGGATCTGAAGGACGAAGTACCAGATCTGTCTTTGAATTTAAAATTTTCCAAAGGCGATTCAGTTCATAACCGTCAATCTGACCGCTTAAATTTTAAGGAGCGCCAAGCCTCGTTTAGAGAAGGCGCTTCAGGTGGAAATACTTCTCTGGAAGGTAAGAGAGCTGCTGAAGCTTCTAGTTCCAATTATCCAACCCGGTAAGAATGTGAATGTATATTTGACAGGAAATAATTGGATATTTCATGTAGGTAATGGACGACAAGGTGACTTATCAATCCCTCGTTCCGATGTGTTATCTAATGCTGCTGATCGTTCCACAGAAGTTGGATTCCAGGCAATTTCTACTGCTCCAAACCAAGATCATTTCAGCATCGGAAACCAAGACGATGTAGTTCGTCACGAAGGAAAACAACGTTACCAAGCAGACAATTCCTCTCAGGACTCTAGTTCTCAGAGCAGCCAAAGTTTCTTGCGCCAAGAAATTTTGGCTCACAAGAAGAAGGCAGTTACATTAAAGAGAGAGGGAAAACTGTCAGAAGCTCGTGAAGAACTTCGACAGGCAAAGCGTTTGGAGAAATCGCTGGAGGAAAACAATGGTCAGGTTCAACTTAATTCAAAAAGTTCGACAATCTCCACAAACAATGTACCTTCACCTGACCGTAAGGAATCTAGCACATCAACTGTGGAACAGAAACCATCGCCTGACCGGAAGCAGTCTAGCACATCAGTTGCAGAACAGAAACCATCACCTGACCGGAAGCAGGGCAGCCCATCAACTATGGATCAGAAACCAATGTCTGCTCGTGACCGCTTCAAGTTGCAGCAGGAGTCACTCAAGCACAAGCGACAGGCTCTGAAATTTCGTAGAGAGGGTCGAACCGAAGAAGCTGATGCAGAGTTTGAAAAGGCCAAGGCCATTGAAAATCAGTTAGAGCAGTTAACTGACTCTGCAAAATCATCTATGAATGGAGAAGAGCATGCAGGAGATGTAAGTGTTGAGGATTTTCTCGATCCTCAACTGCTCTCTGCTTTGAAAGCTATTGGTTTGGAAAATCCAGCTCCAAGCATATCGAGGGGTCAACAAGAAACATTAAAGCCTCCACCAAGAGTCAGCACTGATAAAATGGAAAATACAGACTTAGAAAGAAATCAACTGGAGGAACGTATCAAAGCAGAAAAGGTGAAGGCAGTGCACTTGAAACGTCAGGGAAAGCAAGCTGAGGCCTTGGATGCTTTGCGGCGAGCCAAACTTTATGAAAAGAAGTTGAATTCCTTAGCTTCGAATTGAGAGATATGTTAAGCTTTCTCTGCTTAACCTATACGATCCTGGACTGGATTGCCTTGAAGGCAAATTGTGCGAGATATTGAGTGCCTCTTTCAACTGATTCTTCATATAACGTCCATTGTCATTTGAAGATGTACCATCATTGAACTGGATTATCATGCTAAGATTGTGTCATAGTTATGATAAACACGACTTGAAACAGAACGAAATTATTCTTCCATTCCATCAACTTCTTTTCTCATTCTTGGTTACGTTAAAATGATTGAAAATTCAAGAGACAAATGGCAATGTTGCCGAGAGTTAACTCTCGATCTCGTTCATGTTTCCATAATAAATCAAAACTCGAGATTAAAAAAATACATTCAGATCTCTGTTCAATCAAATTTCCCAATGAAAATGAAGAAAAAGAGAGTCAATTTGGCAAAGAGGATAAAATTGAAATCTAAGTCACAAAAGTAAACTACTTTTTCAAGTGCTCGTCTGAGGTAAATCCAATTTGAAATTTAAATAATTTTTGGAATTGCAAAGCTTCACAAGGTCCTTTGCTTCTTCAATCTTGGAAACTTCAACCAATCCATCAACCACACGCTGCACCTCTGCTACATTAATAACTAAACGATGATTATCAATGGCCTCTTTGCACAGTTCAAGTGCCAAATCAAAATCACCCTGCTCGCAAAGGAAGGGGAGAAGTGTCCGGTAAGTGATTCCATTTGGAGTAACTTCATTCTCCTTCAGTTTATAATACCATTTCTTCGCCTCCTCCACATCCCCATCTTCACAAAAACCTTTAATCAGTGCATTGAAACTGTAAGCATCTGGCTTGATATCTTTCTCCTCCATTTCTGCTACCAATCCAATCCCTTCTTGCATTTTATTCTCTAGAACCATTCCTCGCAACCTGGCATTGTAACTTATAAGATTAGGAGCAATATTCTTGTTCATCATCACACTCCACAGCCTTTCTCCATCTAAGAACCGACCCTTTCTATAATATGCAGTTAGAAGCGTATTGAATGTAACTAAATCTGCCTCCATTCCATTCTTCTCCATGTCATTAAAAAACAAGATGGCTTTATCAAAAGCATCCATCTCGCAGTACGCATTGATAACAATGTTGTACGAGATCACATTAGCTTCTATGGAAACTTCCTGCGGTACTTCCCGAAAAATCGTTTCAACTTGATCATACTCCTTGGAATTAACACAAGACGCCAAAAGGGCATTAAAAGACTTCACAGTCCGCTCGCAATTCAATTCAGGCAATTCATCGAACAACTTACGTGCATGAGTGAACATACCCGCTTTCCCGTAGAGCATAATGAGGCGGATTGCAAACCCTTCATCTGTAATGTCCTCATACTTCTTTTGAGCTTCTATAATATCCTCAATCATGGAGAATCTTTTATCGGCAGCAAGACGGCGAACTGTAGAATCATACATACTGTGCCTGGCGCGGAAGCGGCCGGACTGGGAGCTTTTTATGAACTTGTTCACAAGGTTTTGAAGACGTTGCTCGGGTGTGAGAGGATTTGTGGCGGCGGTGGATTGATTGGGTTTGTTAGTAATTGAGGAAGGTGGCGAGGAGTTAGGTTTATTGGATCTAGACGCAGAGGAACGAGAGTGGTTGAAGAGCCCATGGAGGCGACGGTAGAGGGAAGAGGACGGCATTCTCTACGGAGGAGAAAAACAGAGGAAGGTTTGTAGGTAAAAGTGGAACAAAGCTCCTTCTTACGAATTTGAAAGCCCATAATGTGTAATAAGGCCCACATTTTAGCACAAGGAAAAACGGCGACGTTTTATTTCTTTAATGGCCCATTTACTGCTTGGGCTCTCTTTTATTTACAATATAGATAAATATTTTTTTTTTCTTTTTTGCAAAGTATATATATATATATATATATATATTCTTGATTGACGTTTATAAATTATAACTATACATGTCTACGGGATGAGGTAGGGACGAAGAAGTCTTCCTAATCTTCATTCCCGCTGTCTATTTCATTTTTTTCGTCTAGCAAAATTCTCCATTTACTTTTATGGGGATCAAGTTTTCCCGAGAATTTTTTTTGTTTATTATTTTTCCTCGCAAAATTCTCCATTTATTTTTGTGGAGATCAGATTCTCAAAGAATTTTTTACTAGTTTATTATTCTTTTAAAAACATTGTCATTTAAAAGAAACTTTTTTATTGTAACTATTAATTGGTATTGATTTATGTTATTATTATTGTAAATTATTATTCGTTGATAAAATAAGTTTATATCTAAATTATAATAATTTTAGTAAAACACCATAAAAATAATGATTTTTTTTATATTATTAATAATAAATGCTAACAAACCCCAAATGTTCCAATTACTTTTTAGAAAAATTAAAAATTAAAAAATATTTGTTTAAAAGGGAATATAGAAAATATAAAATTTGGAAATGAGACTTTAAAAGTCTCTCTTTTAAAGCGGGCGAGATGAGTACAGGAAATATAATACTCCTTTCCTGTCCCATTTATCTAATAGGTAGAAATTTCTTGTCCTACAGATTCGACAGTTAAATAAACATTTTTGTTTTCAGTGTCACAAGTTAATAGTACCCGTAATAGTAGTTGACTTGTTCCCTCTAGNAAAAAAAAAAAAAAAGAACAAACTAACAAAGCATATACATAATAATTAAACATTATTAATATCCCCTAACAACTCTCAGGACATAAATAACATAACAAAAACACAAAGATGAAATATAAAATATAAAGTAGGAAAGATTTGATTAATAACATAATAATTAAAAACAGGAAACTATAGAATAAATAATGACACGAGCAACTTAAGCTTAGAATATTTTATTATATTATATTAGTGGTTCAACGTATCCTCAATTTTGTAAGACAATTTTGGAGATAAGACGGAATAAGAAGCACTACAATATTTGATTATTAAATCTGCTTGTTTGAACCTTTACCTAACTAATACAACATTTTCTCCCCCTAATCATTACTTTAATGCCTCGTTTTGGACTTTAGCTGTTGGGGGAGAACCAACGGGTTGACCCGAATCATATATTATAAGTTTGGAAATGAAATTGACTTGATGAATACGGGTCAATCTTTGTGACGACTATGTCTCTATGTATAAGTCAATCAAGATTTAATTAATAATGAAAAGAATTAACAGAGGAAACTCGGAGAGTAGCTGTAACCCATCTTTCAAATGTCATCCAGCGCTATCATTTAGTATCAAAATTTGTTCCATTTTCTACACGAAGATCATATTGTTAAGAATAATATTTAAAAAGTGGTAACATATCATTGACAAGAATGAACCCGTGTTTTCTAATCAATGTCTTAATTAAAATCAAGTTTTTTTTTTTTAATTATATTTGAATTGGAGGTAAGTAATTAAAATTAGGTAGTAAAGGAATTATTATATTTTATGTGGGGGTCGGTTATTATGTTCGTGAAACCCCACCAATTATGTTATATTTTCACGACAGATCAGCATTTTATTATTATTTTTTAAAAAAATATGATATTTCTCATATGGGAAGCTGTACACGTGTCATTTGAGTCATAATGAAACGAAATCCACGGCACTTTTCCACCAGTTTTACGGGGCCGACCTTGTCTGACTCATGTCTTGGTATTTTGTCGTTTTGTACACCTCACGATATCCTCACCTCGACGTCAGTCTCCTACTACCTTAATCCTCCCACCCCCACACCACGGGTTTTTTTGCACTTAATTTTTATTATTTAATAATAATTATCATCTCCAATCACACGTTGTTGCGGTGGAGAAGGAGAAAGAAGAGGAGATGACGTGTCGTAAAAATTAAGGATGAAGATGTTAATTATAGAGATGGTAATTAATAATAATATCTCATCAAAACTTTATAAAATAAATTTGTTTAATCATGGTAACTTAATGTTAATTAAATTTTGATGGGCATTTAATTAATTGTGAGAGGTGATAAGATGAGTGATGTGGAGGGTGTTAGATGAACACGACTCTCCACAATAGTATGATATTGTCCACTTTTAGTATAAGCTCTCGTGGTTTTGTTTTGGGCTTCCCAAAAGGCTTCAAAACAATGGAGATAGCATTCTTTCATTGGATACCTTCCCTTGAACAAAGTATGTCTTTCTTTAATCGAGGCTCGACTCAATTTTCTTTTGGAGTCTTAGTCATTTTTTACTACGTTTTCTTTTGGAATCCTTTATTCAACATTTCAAAATTCTATTGGCTTGACTAAGTTTAAGACATGACTCTGATACCATTGTGGAGTCCTTTGTTTGTCTAACCGAGGGTTGTAAAAATGAAGGAAGCGTATGGGAGAGAAATACAAAGAGAGAATTTTTAAAGGGAAAAAAAAGGACAAAGAAGAAAATCCAAAGAGAGGGGAGTGGACGGATTTGACCTACTTTTCACACATCCCAATCAACGCGGTCAAGCAAAGGTAGGCCTTAGAATGCCTTATGATCTTAAATTTTTAATATCGATCATAAGACAAAATTACGACATACTATGTATAATTATGACAAGTCGAAGATAAAAATGTAGAAATCTCTCTCTAACATACGTGTTTTAAAACCGTGAGATTGATGATAATACATAACGAGTCCAAGCGGATAAACCAGACAGTGTGCCAATAAGGACATTGGACCCCAAAAAGATTGGATTGCGGGGTCCAACATCGATTGGAGAAGAGAACAAAACATTTTTTATAAATGTGTGAAAATCTTTCTCTAATCGACACGAGGTGCAAAACATGGCGTGGATTTAGTCAAGATTTGGAGGCAGACAAAATGAAATATATATGATTCGATTCATTTAACCAATGTTTTTTTTTTTTTTCTACATGTGAGTTGACTTGTATATTAAATGTTTGACTCCGCCTAATCCTACTTTCACCCTCTTTCATTTAGCTCAATCATCAAACCCACCTAACTTGTCGAAATTGAAGGACCACAAAAGTCAACCCTTCTTTCTCTTTTACTAAGATGATAATATAAAGAAAATTCAAGTGTTCCAAATCTTTATTCAATTTTAAAGCTAAAAATAGCATTTCGTAATTTTTTTAAAAAATCAATAATTATTTAGTGGTGAAATAGTAACACGACTAGTTTCTATAGCCTATTAAATAAATAAAATTTCTTAATTGGAAAAAGTTCAAATTAACTAAGTATTTAATCAACTAGTCAAAGGGGATTAATATTTTAATTAATTTTGACTAATTAAAAGTATTTGACAAATATTTCATTATTTAAAAAAAAACCAAATATTTAAGAGACTCGAGAGAATTCTTAAAATAATATTAAAAAATGATTATTTTTTTTTAATTTTTAATAAATAAAAAACATGGCTTCTAATATGTGAAAATATTATCCAAAATATATTATTAGTTAATGTCATAAATATGATGACAATATTCAAATTGAAGCAAGAGAATAATTTTAGAATTTAATCATTTAATATCATGATGCATACCATAGCATGCAATTCAATTTTAGTCGATAATATATATATTAAAATAATATTAAATTAGGAGTTTCTTTTATATAAAGACGGAATAATTTATTTTAACAAGCATTAAAAGATACTCTACCTAAAATATAAATAATAACACAGTTTTTAAGAGAATCACATAGTTTGGGCTTTATAAAAATCACTAATTTTAGCTTTAATTATATGTTAAGCTCTAATAATATTAATTTTAGGAATTCATTACAATATTCAAAACACAATAATATAAAAAATAATGATTAACTAAATATAGGCCGTTGGATGGAAAAGAAAGAGCACATCATTTGTGGTCTAAAGGCTTGACGTGACCGTCAGATCAAGCACCGTCACCTTCTTTACAATCATTGTCAACCCTACAGCCTTTATTCTCAAGGAACAAAAAAATTTATACCAAATTATTAAAAATAATTATAATTAAAATAAAAAAATAAAAAAAGTTTAGTGGGTGAAGAGGAAAGGGAAAGTAGGAGTAAGAAAATGAATAAAAAATTCGATTTTTTTTTTTTTTTAAATTTATAAATTTATGTTTTTTCTTGTTGGGGTTTAAAACGCAGCGTTAGAGGCTATCTTGTTGGGGTTTCCAATATGGCAGAGGATTTTCAGGCTGCCATTTGCGGCGATAATTGGTGGAGCTCTTCCCGGACCATGTTGGTGGCTGTCGGTGGATTGTCGCCGTGTTCTATGGGGATCGGAGATTTAGCTTGGCCGCCGGCCGATGATTTTTCCGACATCAAACCCAAATCCACCGCTAATTATTCCGACAATCAAAACTCCATGTTTTTTCAAGATTATTCCACCTCCGATCATTGGAACCAACCCCATGATTTTCTGTAAGTGACCCACAAACAAAAACAAAAAAAGATTCGATTTTTATTAATCAATTTTGTTTTGTTTTGTTTTTTTTTTTTTTTTTTTTTTTTTTTTTT
>NC_036647.1:4577670-4578332 GCF_002806865.2 Cucurbita pepo subsp. pepo
TTTTTTTTTTTTTTTTTTTTTTTTTTTTTTTTTTTTTTTTTTTTTTTTTTGTTCAGGTTGAAGCGAGGAGATTATTTGTTGGAACAAAATGGGGTGAATTGTATGAACTGTTCTTCCACTAGCCAGGGTTTGTTTCCTCTTGACTCAGGTTTATATGGATACCCTTCCCCTTCAACTAAGCTGCTCCATGGCTTATACAATAATGATGATGATGATGATCATCATCATCATCCTGACCCTCACTCCCTTTTCAACGCCGCCACCACTTCAATTAACACTAACTACCCTTCTAATTACCTTATTAAACCCTCTCTCCCAATCCCACCGCCCTCTCAGCCTGTTTCACCGGCCTTGCACTTCACAAACAACACACCCTTTTGGAATGCCTCGCACGCACCTCCTTCCATTGAAATTCCACAGAATTGTAGGCTTGGTTTCAAGGTATGATTTTGATTGGTATCATTTGGGTTTTGGGTATCACTTGATTGATTTTGATTGTTTTTCTTTAGGCTATGAATAATGGTAATTGTGAAGATGGTGAAGAAGCAAGGAAAGGTGATAAAAATGAGCCGCCGGTGTTGAAAAGGCCTCGAATTGAAACTCCTTCGCCATTGCCAACATTTAAGGTGAAGGATCCAAAAAAAAAAAAAAAAAAAAAAAAA
>NC_036647.1:4578482-4628226 GCF_002806865.2 Cucurbita pepo subsp. pepo
AAAAAAAAAAAAAAAAAAAAAAAAAAAAAAAAAAAAAAAAAAAAAAAAAAAAAAAAAAAAAATGTTTGGAGAATCTTGGGTTATACAAAGGACAAAAACTAATGGGTTTGCTATCAGGTGCGGAAAGAGAAGCTAGGGGACCGTGTCACTGCCCTTCAACAACTGGTTTCACCCTTCGGAAAGGTGAGTTTTTAGACGTGAGGTGAACGAAACATTCTTTATAAGTTATAAGTATAAGGATGTGGAAATCTTTTCTTAGTAGTTTTAAAATTGTGAGGTTGACAACTATATATAACGAGTCAAAATGGACAATATTTGCTAGCGGTGGGTTTGAGCTGTTACAAGTGATATTAGAGTTAACATTGGGCTGTGTGCCAGCGAGAACGCTAAACCCTAAGAGGTGGATTGTGAGATCCCACTTCGGTTGAAAAAGGGCACAAAACATTCCTTGTAACGGTGTGTAAACCTCTCTCTAGTAGTTTTAAAACCGTGAGACTGACGATGATACATAATGAGTCAAACCAAACAGTATTTGCTAGTAGTGGGTTTGAGCTGTAACAAATGGTATCAGAGCTAGATACTGAACGGTGTGCCAGCAAGAATGCTGAACCCCAAGAGAGGTGGATTGTGAAATCCCACATAAGTTGAAGAGGAGAACGAAACATTCCTTATAAGAGTGTGGAAGTCTCTAACTAGTAGACACGTTTTAAAATCGTGAGGCTGACAATATTTACTAGCTTATTATATTATATCTCCATGTAAATTCTCGTCTCTTTTTTCCCCAGACTGATACAGCCTCAGTTCTTCATGAAGCCATTGAGTACATCAAGTTCCTCCACGATCAAGTCAGTGTACGTTCCATTATTTACATAAATTTCATCTTTAATTTCCTTTTAAAACCCAAATTAGTTCATTCATTACTTGAAATTTTCAGCTGTTAAGCACTCCATATATGAAGAACAACAACGGAATAACACCCATTCAACATCAACAGGTAAAAAAAAAAAAAAAAAAAAAAAAAAAANTCAAAAAAAAAAAAAAAAAAAAGTTATGAACTTTACAGTTGCTTGAATTCCAGGTATCAGAAAAAGCAGACCCAAAACAAGATCTGAAAAGCCGAGGCCTTTGTTTGGTGCCGATCTCAAGCACATTCCCGGTGACGAATGCAACAACGGCGGATTTCTGGTCACCGACGTTCGGCGGAACATTCCGGTGAAGAGATATATATATTGATATAGGATTGAATTTGGTGTAATAATGAAGGGAAAAAAAAAAAAAAACAGAGATGAGTAGTAATTGTGTTAGTAGTAATATTGGGAAGAACAGGAACAAGTGCTAAATTCAGGTAAAGTACTCAACGACACGGACACGGACACGGACACGGACACGGACACGGACACGGACACGGACACGGACACGGACACGGACACGGACACGGACACGGACACGGCAGCGGTGAAGTGGGCAGTTGATGATAGCTGGATTTAGCAGATGGGGGCTGAATTATAGTATAAAATTGGCCCTTCTGTGTTCCTGTTCCTTTTAATCTCTAATTTTTAATCTTTAATCTATCAACTTTATTTTGGCTCCCCCTGAAAATTATAATTATTTATTTTCTTCCTCAAATTTAAATAATAATAATCATAATAATAATAATAATAATAATAATAATAATTTTGGAATTGGAATTGGAATGTTGTGGATTGGTAGTGGAAGCTCAGACGGGTGTGGGGGCGCCCCACTGTGTTTTGTGCTTTTGAATTTAGGGTTTCTCAGCGGCATGCGCGCGTGCTATCATGAACCTACAACGGGCCATATACCATTCTATATATATATATATATATATATATACGCGCTCTTTAGCTACATGCCACGGTCATGCTTGTTTGACGCATGTTGTTCATAGGTGCATGTTTGCATTGTACTCTCTTCATGAATAATTTTTTTATTGTACTTTATAGTGTATAACGTTTCGACAAAATTATGTCTACGCATATTAGACCTAAAATGTCTTATAATGTACTATAGGGGATGTGACTAGTTGTCAATTCTTCCTATCTAGAGTTACATGATATTGTTGTGTTGTATTTTCGCTTATAGCCTATAACATTGATTTATTCATTTCTATCCATCTTGCTTTCAAGCTCTCTTTCTAAAATCTATCTCTGCCACAGTTTTCTAAGAACTTTCCTCTTAAGGTGGGGATAGAGATTTGGGTATACGTCGCTAGGCCGAAGGCAACACGATTTTGAGTTTGCTGACTCACTCGATGGTGAGAGTGAGTGTCACACAATTGCTTGCAAACATCCCGTAAAAGCGCATACGCATGAAATCCAACTATCAATTTTGAAAATGATAGTCAGTGTCTTACTGGTCAATTTTGTGGTCGAGTTATATCTTATAATTGCCTTAAATTTTTATGTTTTTCGCGACTCAATAATAAATAATAATAGTGTGTTTTTAGATAAGAATGAAAATGGTATTTTTGTTGTGGAATATGATAATAAAGTGAATGGGTGAGTGTTTTCAAAGAAAAAAAAAGAATATATTTTTTATATTGATGCGTTATTTTCTTTGGAATACTTTGGTATATAGATTATAACTTTTGTGTCACATCAGGTTAGATTTATGATTACAAATTTTTAAATAAAATATTTATAATAGATTGTTTTTTTTATTTTTTTAATAAAAAAAAGTATTATGATCTTGCTCTACCTCATTTTCTCGCTCCATCTACACTTGGTTCGATCAAAATTTGAAAAAACATACACGCAAGCACCAAAAGTTCAGGAAATAGAGTAAAAGAAAGGTTTAGGTTAGGTTAATAACTAAGGTAAATAGGTTTAGGTCGGGGAATAGAGCCAAAAATGGCCAATCTTCCTAACTACGTGCGGGCCGAGCTTAGAGCGGGTATCACTCTTGTCTTCTTAGAAAGGGAAAATGATTTATTTAACCAAGCATGAGCTTCTCTCTTGCAAAACGTAAGAACACTCAATGAAGACAACCAAACAATGATTATTCATAGATGTCCCCAAAGAGAAGATTAAGGTTATCTTGACAGCCAACTAATTAATAATGAATGACCACAAACCTTGTCTGTCATGTTGAAATGAGTCGCCTTGTTTCTTTAACACAACCAATCAAAAGCCTATTGCAGGAAAGCTGTTTTCTTTCTCTTTTTGCTTTTCTTTGTAGATTCAAGTAAAACTGGAACTCAACATTTCTGAGAAGCTTAACGTGGAAGAACCATTTTGACAAGTGACCAATCATGAGAGATTTCCACACCCTTATAAGAAATGCTTCATTCCCCTCTCCAGCCGACGTGGAATCTCACAATTCACCTTCCTTGGGGGCCCAACGTCCTCTCTGACACACCGCCCGGTGTCTAGCTCTGATATCATTTGTAACAACCCAAGCTCACCATAATAGACATTGTCCGTTTTGGCCCGTTACTTATTGTCATTAGCCTCACAGTTTTAAAACACGTGTACTATAAAGAAATTTCCACACCCTTATAAGGAATGCTTTCTTCCCCTCTCAAACCGACGTGAGATCTCACAATCTAAGTGAGCCCAACGTCCTCGTCATCACACTGTCCGGTGTCTGACTTTGGTACATTTGTAACAGCCCAAGCCCACCATTAGTAGATGGGTTGACGGGTATTATATTTTATAACATTCTCGAGACAATCCGGATCAGTACTTTGGATTTGCTTCTATCTCATCTCTGTAACCAATTTTGTTTTCCTTTTGGGTAATGGTATATATGGTTCATGAAAAGAAGAAAAAAGGGGAATACTCAAAAAGGAAAAGACAGCTCTGAGAGGCATCTGGTTATGATGTTTATAAAATGAAAAGCACATATTCAGCAGCATCCATTCCAGCTATTTCCACAGCTAACTTTTCAAAATTCAAACATATCTCTGTTTTTTATGGGTTTGAAAGAAAACCAGACCAACTTCAACAATACTTCCTTCAACTTCTGTTTCAAGTTTTAAATATCTCAAAAAAAAAAAAGTGTCATTTCTTTTCCTAACTTTGAATCTGATCTTCTGTGCCATTCAGGAATCAAAACATCTCTGTCTGTCTCTCTGTCTCTCTGTTCTTGTTCCAATTACATTTTGTTTATTGACTTTTTGTCTTTCTTCATATATTCCCTCCTGATATGCATTTTTCTTTTGGTAAAAAGAAACAAACAAACAAAACTAATCACAGTACTACGACAGTACCCCCAGAATTTGAACAGTTGTCTTTTTTTTGTTAAGAACATGTTCTGTGGTCTTCAACCAACAACCTTAACAGATAGGCCTTTCAATGAAGTTAAACCCATTTGGATGGGCCATTTTGATGATATGATGCCACTTATTCACAAGCTATATGGAAACAACATCTTCACATTGGATAAAATTGTACGGTAGCTGTTTTGTTGGGAGTGGTCGTCTTATCCACTTACCACTTTGAGTACATGCTCTCGTAGCCTTTGCTTTCGATTTCATCCAAAAAAAAGTTTAGCATGCCAATAAAATTGACGTTCTTACTTTTATATTCCTAATATTTTCTTATCGGGCGTATGTGGGACTTTGATCAACAGATAAATTTGATAGATAATAATGTTTGGTAGCTGTGTAAGCTTCAATAGATACACAAATCAAAGACAACATAGGTATTCAACAGGGCATAGCAAATTCTTGAACAGAGAAGAACTATATATATATATATAGAGAGAGAGAGAGATAGATAGATAGATATAAGGGCTGGGAGAAGAAATAAGTATAGCAGGGTGGGAAGAATTATATGATAATATGATGGAAAACAATCAGTTACCCTTGAGCTTCTTTGCAATGGCAGCAAAGTACTTTCCCTGGTGGAAAGCTTGCTGCAGTTCCAGTTCAGAAGGCTGTCTGGAGCCATCACCGGCTAAAGTTCCAGCACCGTAGGGACTCCCGCCCTTGACGTTCTCCATCTCGAACATTCCAGCTCCGAACGAATATCCAATTGGAACAAACAGCATTCCATGATGAACTAGCTGAGTAATGGCTGTTAAGCTGCAATAACACAAAATTTTAAGATCAAATTTTCAGGTTAAAAAGAATTTAGAAAGGGGAGAAGGTTTTTAAAAAGAGGCTCACGGAGTAGTCTCCTGTCCACCTCCTTGAGAAGCAGTGCTATAGAAAATGCCTGCAGGCTTGCCTGAAAGTGATTGTGCTCTCCATAAACCTCCAGTTGCATCCATGAATGCTTTGAATTGAGCACACATCATCCCGAATCTTGTAGGGAATCCGAAGAGTAAACCATCAGCTTCAGCGAGTTCGTTTGGTGTAATGATGGGTGCTTCACCCTTTGGTGGTGCTTGCATCTTGTCGAGAACCTCGTTCGGTAACGTTTCAGGCACCTGTTTAAATATCATATATACTTATTCAGGGGATTCACTACCAAAACCAGTTCCCCAAATCATATGAAGTCTTCAACATATATCTTCTATATCACTATGCACATGTATACTTCAAGCCCATAATACAGTATCGTATGCAGAATTGTCAATGATTAATATGGATCACAAAGAGCCATGTCTTGGCTGTTTGTACTTAATTTGAACGATGCATGTAACCGTCCAAGCCTACCGCTAGCAAATATTGTTCTCTTTGGGCTTTCCCTTCCAGGCTTCCCCTCAAGATTTTAAAACGAGTCTAGTAGGGAGAGGTTTCCACACCCTTATAAAGAATGCTTAGTTCTCTCTCCAACCGATGTGGGATTTCATAATCCACCTCCCTTCGAGGTCCAGCGTCTTCACTAGCACTCGTTCCTCTCTCCAAGCGATGAGGGATCTCGCAATCAATGTTAACTAAAAATGAAGAATGCAAAACTGTGAAGAAAGGAGAGTCATAGTTCCTTTGCACCTGCCATAATTTGGCTTCCACTCCCTCCACAGAAGCAGCTCCTTTCTGAATTTCCTCTGCCAGCCTCAAGACATGTCCGTACGTAGAATAGTAACTGTACAACATACTCAACAAGTTTTAAATAACCACCAAAGTTTTTCTCATACATATGACACGTCGACCGACCATATTACAAACAGCTACGGTTGGTCATGATTTCTCGTAGCTGTCCTCATTGGAATCAACATGTTTCGGATAAGTGATGTGAAAAGAAAGAAAAGAAACTTGTACGACAAACCGAGTTCTCGACAACAATGGAATACAGTACAAAAAGCAAAAGGAAAATCTCCAGGAAGTTGCAGCTCTTTCCTAGAAGAGTAACGTAGAAATATGACAGCTAAAAGAACTGATTAGAATGGAGACAAGACAATTTACCTTATCATTGAGAGCAAAACAACAGCATATACAGTGACATTACACAAGCTAAGCAGTGGAAGTTTCCATAGATTTGGATCAAAAAATAAGTCCTAAAGCTGGGACCACAAAAGTTCATACATGATCTCAACAGGTTAGGTTAGGTTTCTTAGTCCTTTAGTTTTCATGGTAATTAAAAACCACTTTGACTGTGTGCTCATGGCACAAAATCTTGAGGGTGGCCTTCAAAAATTGCTGAGGTGCTTGATGGAACAAACATTGAAACCTCTCCCTAGTAGACGCGTTTTAAAATCATGAGGCTGACGACAATACTTAATGGGCTGAAGTAGACAATATCTACTAGCGGTGAGCTTGGGCCGTTACACAATCATAAACACCAACCAGGGTAACATTGCAAACAGACAGCTAGAGAAAGAGAATTTCTCCTATAAAAGAAGCTCATAACATCAAAAAGATTCACAGCTTTTACACTCGCCTAAAAGAGGTTGATTGACTTTTAATCAGAAAAATCAAACCCACAAAAAGAAATCAGGATATACTACAACAGAACAGAGCCTTACAGGCTCCAAGTTTCCAGGATGTGTATTGATCATTAAAAACAGAGACTTTGACAAGTGGGGTTATTGACCCATCGTTCATAACAACAACCTTTATCGCTTCGATTTTGGAGAGAAAACTACAAAGGAAAAATGGTTTAACAATCGCCATATTACAGTTCATCACCAAAAAGAGGATTATAATCAAAGGAAAAAATGGTTTTGTTGTGTACAAAAGAATGTTTTATGAGGAAGATAAGGAAGGGATTGAGAGAGGCTTACACAATGTAAATTTTGGTGGCCATTGATGGATGTTCTCCGCGTCTGTCTGTCTGTCTGTCTGTCTGTCTTTCTTCTTCTACTACTTCTCCAAACTATTTTGAGTGGGTGAGCAAATTATTTGACAGTAGAGTGATTGAGGGGACCCCAATTTATAGTGCTCTACAAGCTGTGTTCTACAATTTTTTTAATAGCATGATTAATGGGGTCTAACCCCAATTTTGGTGGGGTTTTGTTAGTAATAATGTTGAATTATGGGACGGTTGATGTCCACTCCACTCCACTCCTCCTGCCATCATTGTTTTCATTGATTAAACTTCATATCTCCCTTCTTCATCAGGTGAAATATTCAATCTGAATTAACCAAAATTCATCAATTCAATGAATGAAAACACTTTCTAAGAGAGTGACAAAACAACTACCTTTCCTCATATTCTGTTCCCACAGTAATAGATTTCTTTGTGTCCAGATTCCCTGACCTGAAATTCAAGACAACTTAGGAAAAGAAAAAAGCAGAAGAATGAGTAAAATAAGATTGAGATTTGGGTTTGGTTAAGTTGATAAGCTTTATAACAAAGGGTTTAGGTAAGTGATCAAAAGGGGTCCCACACATCAATTAGTTGATGAAATTAAGTCTAATGGAAAGTGTTTTAGATTGTAATGCAGAAAGTTAGGAGGAATGGATAGCCTTTGTCTTGAAGCGTGCGTCTCATGAGTCTTTGCTAATCCACACCCTTCATTTTCATCCCGTTTACGCTTTGATAATAACATCATCACAAAGTACCAATACCCTCTCCTTTTTTCTTGTTTCATCTCTTTTAGGCTTTCTTGCCTCCAGAATTCGGGCCACTAATTGCCTCTAAACAAGCTTGACATTATTCTGTCTTAATTTGGTGTGAATCAGTGTACTGTGGAGCTCTATTTCCATTCATTTATTTTTGTGAATCACAGGGAAGATGGAACAAGAAAAAAAAAGGAAAGAAAAAGATGGGTTTGTGGAGGGCCTACCAATGTGGAATGGAGCATTGCTTGCCAACAGGGGAAGACCACACCACTTCTCAATCTTTCTATCCACCTTTTTGCAGCGCTGAGAATGGATGAAGTGATGAAGAAGCTGAATGAATTCTGAATCCGTTTCTGCTACTGTTCTTGGAATGAACAAACCAGAAGGGCATTGCTTTGATCAGAATAGATCATTTGTGGGCCCTTCATTCTTATCTTTTTCTTGTTTCCTTCAAAGGAAAAGGGCCAAAATTATTGCCCTTCAGTTTCTGTCTGTTGGGCCAAATAATGATCCATGTTGAATTCTCTTTGGAAGTCCAAATGGAATAGACAAATCCCGGAAACCACTCTGTGCCTCTAGCTGTGAGAGAGAATTTCTATAGATCTCCACTTTTCTAACCTTTTTGACCAATAATTTACCCATTTGACTCCAATCTCAACCAATAAACTATCGAACTATAAAATAAGTGGATACAGTTCTTTTTTGTTATACTAAATTGATAGAATTCATTCCTAACAAAAACTTCAAGAATTTAATAGAGTGAAATATAGTAAGAAATTATGGAAGGTTTGAAGCACTTCCCGACTCTTCAGTGTTTTCGTTGGCACACTGCCTGGTGTCCACTCCTTCGGGACCCGACATCCACGCTGGCACACCACCCGGTGTTCACTTCCCTTCGGGGTCCAACGTCCTCGCTGGCACACCATCCGGTGTCCACCCCCTTCGAGACCCAACGTCCTTGTTGGCATACTACCCAGTGTCTGGCTTTGATACCATTTGTAACGACCCAAGCCTACAAATACTGCCCTATTTTGACTTTTCGGGCTTTCTCTCAAGGTTTTAAAATGTGTCTGCTAAGGAGAGGTTTCCACACCCTTATCAATAATGTTTTGTTCCACTCTCCAACCGATGTGGAATTTCACAGTCTATCCCCTTCGAGTCCAACGTTCGCACTAACATTCGTTCCTTTCTCCAATCCATATGGGATGGGAAGGTGATAACTTTTTGTGCAGTAAGTAGAGGATGGGATTGGATGAAGAATGAAGATTATAAATTTGGAAGAGAAGAACAAAGTTGGAGGGCTCCATGTTTGCACCCTATGTGGTGTATGAAAATGACAAACAACATAACTTCATCCACAGACCTCCCATGGCCACGCCAACCAAAACCCAATATCAAGTTCCAACCACAAACCTCCACGCATAGCCCTACCACGCAATAACTTCGCTGCACCAAAGTATCCATCCAGTCCACCAAAATCTGCATATATTTTGAAATCACACTAATGATCGTAAAGCTTAGAACAACAGGCAACAGAGCAGTCCGTACACTTGGTATGGCTCCGGTGGCATCCCATTTGATATCAATGCAACTAATTACAAGTACACTAGTGATCTACCAAATCCATATATAAGAAAGCAGCAGCATTACACATGACACCACCGCCACAAAACAATACACTTTTGTTATCAGCACGTAAAGTTTCCTTGTTGAGTCCAAAGGAAGAGAGTTTCATAAACTGAGGCCAATTACAATACTGATCATTTCTGGGTAAAAACCAACCTTGGAAAACCTCCGGTACTTGATTGATTCTGTCGTTCTTTAATTCAATTTACATTTTATATATATATATATATATATATATATATATGAAATATTAAAATAAATAAAAGAAAAGGCATGATCTTACCAGATTCTAATATATATTTTCTGTACAGAAACTATTGAACCAAAAAGAGGGGAACAGTGGAAACCCCTAATCTAGAAGAATTGGAGTCGTCTTGGTAAGAAGAACGAGGCATCGACATTACGCCACAGCAAAATCCCTTGGTTTACACACCACCACCCACATGAGTCATAAGATATATCATTCCCCAAGACCCAAGCCAACCCACCAGTTGTATGACTGCAGAAGAATCCGATTGGATTCCTTCTCCTCATGTGTTGTTTCCGCGCAGTATATGAATCAAATTTGCAGCATTTGCTCTGATCTTTTCATTATTGTCATCAATCAATGTCATACAGATTCCCAAAACGCCTTCTCTTCTGGCCTCCACGCACTGTCGCTCGCAGTGGCAGCACAGGGAACTCAGAGTTAGAAGAGCATATTGAACCCCTCTTGGGGCTCCATTTCTCAAAACACAACCCAAAATCTCCACACATCCCTTGAACCGTTGCATCTCTTCGCGACCTTCCCTGCACTTGGCCAAAAGCCCCAGAACCTCCACTGCTCTATCCAGCCCAGAATTGGCAATTTTGAGCAAAATGGGAACAACCCCACATTCCACAGCCCGCAGACGGTTCCTGGGGAATGAACAAATGGCGTAAAGCGCAGTTGCAGCTTCCTTCTGCTCTCTGTAGTTGCCGTTCCGTAAGAGACAAACCAGAGAGCGAACCGCATGAGGATATGCCCCAATTGTAGCCTTGTTAACCTCCACAACCGCCAAGCTCGTCAGCATCGTGGCCGCAACGGCTCTGCAATCAGGGGACCTCGCTTGAAGAGCAGCCACAGTGTGGCCAATAGCCCCTTCTGCAACCAAACCCACTTTGTTATCATCGTCCAAACTAAGATTCAGCAACAGCGACAGACCCTTCTCTTGAAGCCTCGGATCGTCAGAACCAACGCATTTAAGAACAGCCGAGACAGCCCCGGACTCGGTCAATCTTCGACGCATAGCGGAATCGCGCTTCGAAACCCTCGCGAGTTGATTGAGGCAATCAAGCTTGGAATCGAGGGAGGAAGAAGGAGATATGAGAATCGAGATTAGGGTTTGGGGCGAGGGATGAGGGAGAAATGGCTTGGACAGGGAAACAGGGTTGAAATTTGAAATTAAGCTTCTGAGAGCATGGTTAGGGATTAGGTTAGGGTTTTGAGGAAGGGGCAATTGGGTGATTGGGCAAGTCCGGTGACCGGCATCGAGCCACCTTTGGATTGAGGAACGATCAAAGGTGTGGCCGGAGGAGAGTATTACAGGGTCGGACATTATCTCCAGAGAAATAGGGCACTTGAAATCATCTGGATATGGAGCCGCCATTAACGCCAACCTTTTTGCCCCGAGAGATTTTAACAGTCAAGGTCTGATGATGTTTTGGACGCTGCAAAAGCTCCAACACGATAGACTTCCATTACAGAGAAAGAGGAAGAAAGAGAGAGCCCTCCCTGCTCGATCTTTGTCTGATGGAAGCAAGAAATCACAGACACTTGAATTTACCCAAAAGCCTACTCACTAATCCTCTTTTATATATATATATATATATATATATATATATATATATATAACCATAATTTACATTATCCGATTTTAAAAAATATCATTACGATTAATATTATAAAACTGTGAGGCTGACGGTAATACATAACGAAACAGACAAACTATGTTTGCTAGCCGTGAGCTTAGGCTGCTACAAATGATATCAGAGCCAGACATCGGGTGGTGTGCCAGTGAAGTCATTGACCTCCAAGAGACAATCGGGTGGTGTGCCAGTGAAGTCATTGACCTCCAAGAGACAAGGGAGGTGGATTGTGAGATCTCTCATCGATTGGGGAGAGATGAAAAAACCTCTCCTTTAACATATAAATTTTAAAATCATGAGGTTGACGTCGATACATAACGAGCTAAAGCGGATAATTCTGCTAACTCATGAGCTGTTTAGTAGCAAATATCAACCAAAATCAATCATTCATATGAACAAATTCCCTAAACAAACTATACTCAGCTTCACAAACTATCTATCTATGCTTTCAACACCACAAAAATGGCATATTAACATGAAGATGGGAGAATGAAAACCAAAACAATATGCTATCTACCATCCAGCATTGTTACCGTTACATCGTTCGACGATACAATGTCGTGCCCTTCTGTAAACAAGTCTGTATCGATCGAGGCTCTCGTGGAAGTATAGGTGGGCTGTCTTGGCTGTGGCAGTGATAAAGATTCACTCTCCAGCATTAGCACCAAGGATTGCAGTGTTGGTCTATAAGCAGGAGAGTCTTGTACACACAACATTGCTACATGTATGCATTTCAATACTTCATTCTCGGGCGATGTGTCGCGAATTGATAGGTCGAGAAGTTCGATCGCTCTTCCTTCGTTCCAAAGTTTCCAAGCCTGAAAAAAGTTTTCATATTCAGTCTATGACCAACTACACTTTAACTTGCAGATTCAAGTTTCGAACAAATGGTAAAATGAGAAACGAACTTACATAGCTAATGAGCGTTAAGTATTCAGTTGATCGAAAGCTAGTGTTCCTCCGACCACAGATTAATTCCAACAATAATACACCAAAACTATACACATCCGATTTCACCGAAAATAAACCTTCCATTGCATACTCTGGAGCCATGTAACCGCTGCATTAAGACAATGATAAAGAACGTTAGATTATTTGGATTACTTAAGGGTACTGCATTAGTAAGCTATGAATACTGACTATGTCCCAACAACTCGAATGGTATTTGTGGCCTCGTTTTGGTTTCCACCGAATATTCTAGCCATGCCAAAGTCCGATATCTTTGGATTCATGTCTTCGTCTAACAAAATGTTGCTAGCTTTCAAATCTCTATGAATAATAAGAAGTCTCGAATCTCTATGAAGGTATAGTAGCCCTCGCGCGATTCCCTCTACGATCGACAACCGTTTTTTCCAATCGAGTAGCGCCTGCTTGTTCGGATCTGCACCATTACAACCAAGGGTTAAACAAAAGAATTCAATCCAAAATCCTAAACATCCAGTTTCTTAATAGAAAGGCCTAAGTAGATACCAAAAAGAAACCAATCCAAGCTTTTGTTTGGCATATATTCATAGAGCAGCATCTTGTCCTCTCCTTGAATGCAGTAGCCCAACAGCCTGACGAGGTTTCGATGCTGCAACTTTCCTATCAGTATAATCTCATTCTTGAACTCTTCTAGACCTTGTCCAGACCGGACTGAGAGCCTCTTCACAGCAATTTCTTGTCCACATGGAAGCTTTCCCTGGCAAAAGAACAGAGAAAGAATGCTTAATATCAGCACAAACTGAGCTCATTTGCTTTGCTTTGCAGCACAAACGCTTGGAAGACTTGGTTACCTTGTATACAGGGCCGAAACCTCCCTGCCCAAGCTTGTTTTCCTCAGAAAAGTTATCAGTAGCCACAGCTACACAGTTGAAATTGAACATGGGCAAATCTGGTCCATTCAATTGTTCGCCTTCTATGCCTAATTCGTATGGCCCTGAAACCTGTACTGAAAACTCTCCACTCTTACTTAGATCAAACATTGGTACTTCAGCTTTGTTCTGAGGTTTACTTGAAGCAGCAGCAGGTGAACCTGTAAATGCAAGCATTGTAAGGCCCTGAATGGCTATAATTCTCTAAGCCAAGAGACAACCAGAAGAACCAAAATGGCATCTAACCTTCCATTTTGCCTCTGAATTTCCATATCAGCAATGCTAATATGGCTATGGCAGCTGCTGCTCCTAAACATATCGATACGATCACACCGGTCGATAATTTTCCCTTGCTATCTCCGGTTACTAAGAGTACAAAATGTCTAATGTTAAACATTACCAAACAACATTAAAAACATCAAAACATAGCACATTTCATCAGATTTCTTTCAGCTGTCATAGACTTGAATGTGGATTTACTTTTTCTTGTTAATGATATTAAGGGAAGGGATTGAAAGTTTTGAAAGCTTACTCAAATCTGAATGAGCCAGACGAATGTTTAAAGTATTCCCAACGCCATCAAATGTCTGAATATCAATTAAAGGTTCATCCCAAGTTACGCACCCAATTCCAGGAGCATCCGAATATGCAACACACGATGAACTGTTCAAACATCTATCTCTACATGAATCCACCACAAATACTCCACTTATGAAATCGGGCAATTTCACAAATGGTACGGCTACAAATCCATCTTCTTCACTGTCTTCAATAGTTCCATTTTGACTACTGTTCATTCTCTGCTGAAGTAATGGAGTCATTCTCTGACACCCATCCGACCAAATCTCTCTGTTCCATCTATCTATGTTTTTTGGTGTAAACCCTTGAGGGCAGCTACACTTAACACGACTCGTTTCAGAACATACCCCAAAATCCCCACAAAAGTTATAGAAATCGCAATCGTGAGAAGGAAGTAAACGAATCGTTTCCCATTTGCGATTTACTTCATCCCATCGTTGCTGTGCTTCTTTTCCATCCCACCGGATTTGAAATTTCAGCTTATCGGAATCATTCAGTGCATGAAAAGTTACGCTAATGTTGTTTTCACTGTCGGGAAGAACCTTGAAGCCGTATAACGTCGTAGAACGCATAGTTGGAATCCCAGAAAAAATCTGCCTATCCCAGTGGCCGCTTCTCCACCATCGTTTATCTCCATTCCAAATGATAATCTGGACGGCTCCACGAGGATCCACACCCAGACAAAAGTTTCCGACAGCCGGATTTGTCTCTGATTTCCACGACATAAACATTCGTTTCTCGCCCATATCTGCGTTCACTTTCACCTCCATATTCGGAAGAAACGTATCTGTGGGGTTTATGAAGCTGCTCCAATGAACTTTCGACGAGTCATCTCCGCTCGAGAGAATCAATTCTCCACTGTTATGAAGAGTTAAATTCCTGGGATCAGAAGCATTCGCTGTGATATTACTTGTCCAAACAGAGACGTTGTTACTGTCCAGAACGACCAAGTTCCCGTCATCTCCGATTTTCAAAACCCCATCTCTATTAAAAAGTGGCGTCTGTCTATTCGCAACCCAAATAACAGACAGTTCCTCGATCTTGTGATACCATATTCCGACATACCGTGATGAAGAATTAGTGGGGCTGAAGAATCCCAGTTCGTAGGATTCATTCAAGGATATGAGGGTTTCATTAGTACTATCTCTAAGCTCTCTACCCCTCGCAATTGAATCTGCAGCATCGCAAAACAGAGGAGAAGAACAGAGGAAGGCTGAAATGACTAAAAATTGACAAAACCCAACAACGCTTCTGCAATTAACACCCATACCAAGATTTCTCTCAACAGAAACACTGCCGGATCGGAAGAGAAGAAGAACAAGAAGAAATAAACAAGTTTAATACGTAAAATTCAGAGAAGAAACTTCAACGGCGGCGTATTGGTAATACTCTCCAACGAGAGAAAATGATTTGATATGAACAACCACCAATAGAAGCCTTTTAGGTGGGGGGATTAGATATTCGCTCCTAGCACAAACGGGAGACGTTTCAATGAAATGGTTGGCGCAAGCCCACTAAACGTTGCAGGCAGAAGTACCTCTCTTTCTAGGACACGAAAGTGTTATAAATGATATTAGAATCAGATATGAAAGTTGCGAGTTAATACCCTAACCATAAAGTGGTGCACCAGGCTAATACCCTGACTCAAAGTGGTGCCAACGAAGCTAATACCCTAACCACGAAGTTGGTGCACTAGGCTAATACCTTGGCTCAAAGTGGTGCCCCTGGTAATGTGACAATGAAGCTAATACCCTAACCATAAAGTGGTGTGCCCCTAGTAATGTGACAATGAAGCTAATACCCTAACCATAAAGTGGTGCACCAGACTAATACCTTGACCCAAAGTGGTGCACCAAGTAATGTGGCAATAAAGCTAATACCGTAGTCACAAAGTGGTGCACCACTCTAATACTCTGACCTGAAGATGTTAGCCCCTAAATGAATCCTAAACCTGTTATTGTTTCGAATCCTTGAGAAGAATTTAAACTAAAATAATGGCCAAATTAAGTTTAATTTTAAATCAGCGTTAATAAACTCCAAAATCAATACCCACGTGGAAAAATTGGTTAAGAATATATTATTTTTTTTAATTTTTTTTTTAAAAAAGGGTAAGACTGGAATGAAGAACGGGGGGAAGGAGGCGCCAACTCTGACCGCCCTAGTTGGACCGTTGTGGGTGGCGTGGAATTTAGCAACAGTGGGACCCACAGACCCCATTTTAATTGGTAGTTTACTATTTTAATGTCTTCATTCCTCGGTCACCATTATGAACAACTTTATTTGAATTTAATACATTTTATTAATCCCACTTTTCCATGTATTAAAACAAACAACTCCAATTTTAATAATAATAATAATTAAAAAAAAACAAAAAAAAAAACTATATGCTTTAATGGGTACACCTGTTGTCAATAATTGTATAATTAATTAAATAAAAATTCCAACATAACACTACAAAATAATCAATCGTGTTTAATTAATGTTTAGGTCAAGCCCTTTAAATACTGCTCTTGTCGTTTCCTCAATCCAGCAAATAAATAATTATAAATAAGGACTTGAAAAAGGTCAATTAAAGGGTCCGACCTCCTACCATTAATCCACAAATTTTTAATTAATTAATTAATTAATTAATTAATACACCATAAACAGACACAAAAATGGCCGGTTCATTGTTTGGTTTACATTTTTACACGACACAAATTGGAAATAGGACTAAAATGGCCCATCTTTCCACACACAAAAAAAAATATTTGAAATATATATATATATATATATATAAATAAATAAACTTATTCCTATTAAATCTTATTATATGTTGCGATATAATTTAAATTTATTTTTGTAATCCCGTGCTCAAATTTTGACATTGAAAGACCTTAAATATAAAAATCATGAAAATAATCTATGTCGTTGAAAATGTATATATATATATATATATATATATATATATATATATATATATATATATATAATGAAATATTATTAGAGTTTATGAATCATGAGGATGAATATTATAATATTTTTTACTTGAGGAAGAAATTTGAAAATATCATAATTGCGAGATTTAGTCAACGCATAAATCATCTCTCTCGTTTTTATTTCTACCATTTTTGCTTTTACATTTGCGTTCACAATAGTTTTTTTTTATGAATATAATATTATTTAACTATTCGTGCGGAATATAATGTTTGATGTTCGCCACGTTTTTTTTCAAATAACACGGTTACAAAATATAGTTTTTAAAAAGAATATAAAAAATAAATTAAAAATTATTTAAAAAGTTTTAAGTATATTTTTTCATCTAAAAATTAAAAGTTATTTTAATTATTTTTTAAAAAATTAGAAGCTGAATAATTTTGAAAGAATTTAGCCATAATATAGCTTTTATTTAAATTTATTTTCTTCCAATTATATATAAATGAAAATTAATAAAAATATTTAAATATGGACTATTCAAAATCAAAATTCTTTCTTTAAAAAGAAAAAAAATTATACCCAAAATTAAAAAATTAAAGAAAGTTTTGAATCGTATTGGAATAATAAAGAAAGTTGTGAAAATCAAATCAAAGAATAACACCTTAATTAGTGGACGTGGGACTATCTCTAAAAAATTCTCCATTTGAACAAAATATGTAACTGTCTAGATCTGCAGATATTGTCATTTTTTGGCTTGCCTGGTTCCCTCAAGGCTTTAAATGTATATGCTAGGGGAAGGTTTCCAGAATGGTGGTTTGGGGAAGGTTTCCAGAATGGTGGTTTGTTCTCTTCTCAACCAATGTGGGACATCACAATCCACCCTCAAGGTTTCCATGGTGATTTGTTCTCCTCCCCAACCAATATGGACATCACAATCCACCTCCTTCGAGTCCCAGCGTCCTCCCAACCAATATGGACATCACAATCCACCTCCTTCGAGTCCCAGCGTCCTCGCTTGGCATTATTTCATTCTATGGTGGTTTGTTCTCCTCCCCAACCAATATGGGACATCACAATCCACCCCCTTCAGGGCCCAGTGTCCTCGCTAGCATTCTTTCCTTCCTCCAATCGATATAGGACCGCCCCCAAATTCACCCCCTTTGGGGCCAGCGTCTTTACTGGCACACCGCCTCATGTCTACCCCCTTCGGGGAACAGCGAAAAGGCTGGCACATTGTCCGATGTCTGGCTCTGATACCATTTGTAATGACACAGATCCACAAATAAAAGCTCGCACATTGTCCGATGTCTGGCTCTGATACCATTTGTAACAGCCCAGATCCACAAATAGTAGATATTATCCTCTTCGGGCTTTCCCTTCGAGCTTTTCCTCAAGGCTTTAAAACGCGTCTGTTAGGGAAAGGTTTCCACACTCTTATAAATTATGATTTGTTATTCTCTCAAACCAATATGGGATATCACTTGTAAAGTCTCTCCTCAGGCTATGGAACTTTCGAATAAATCACACTATTTATTTGAAAATTCTTTGTTGGAAATTTAAAATTTGTATATTTTTTAATTATAAACTCTTTATAGGATTGGAATGCTCATCTCTCAACCATACTCGAGCTGTATTCCGAGAATTCAACCTTTAACAAATAAACTTGCAAACCAGGGGAAAGGAAATGAAAAACCCAGAATTCTTCGCCCACAGAATCGGATTCATTGATTGTGGCCACAAATTGTCTCCAACACCCACTTGCCACTAAAATGATCACAATAGGTAGCGTACAATAGCCAAAAAAATCCCCGTCTCCTTCTCCCCCTTTTCCATGATCTTTCTTTGTGCCAAATACAGGGAAAGAACGAACCCAAAACCCAACTTGATGCCCATACATACCCTTTGCATAATATTCCCTTTAGCTCAAGGATTTCTCTTCAATGGGCCACCCTTCATTAATGGCCGCTCCCTTCCAACTCTCTGTTCAAACCCCTTTTGAGTTTCCTCTGTTATATAAATGACTCAAGTAAGTGTCGTAAGCGAGTGAAAAATGAAGAAATTGTGCGAGCTGTGCGACTGTGTGGCGACTGTGATATGCGAATCGGACCAGGCGAGGTTGTGTTGGGGGTGCGATTCCAAGGTCCATGGCGCCAATTTTCTGGTGGGGAAACACTTGAGGGTTTTGCTCTGCCATGATTGTCAAGCCCCCACGCCTTGGAATGGCTCTGGACCAAGGCTTGTGGCCACGGTTGCGTTTTGTCAGAACTGTGTCGAGAAAAACAGGCGACACGGGAAGACGGCGCAGCGGAGAGAGAGAAGGAGAGTGGGTGAGGAGGAAGGACGTGGGAGCTCTAATGGCGGCTATGGCGGTGGCAGTGACAGTGATGATGAGAAGGAAAATCAAGTGGTTCCTTGGTTATCACTCTCCTCTCGCTCTTAGTCACTATAATCCCCATTATTAATTAATTAATTAATTAATCCAATTACTTTTTACCACCTCTTTTTATGAATAAAATTACCTATCCTCCAATAATTTCGCTTATTCATGGTTAATCATTTCCGTTTTTCACCGTAAAAATTTGGCTAAAATAATTAAGTGTGTATTATAGGCTCATGATCATTCTCTAAATGAGCGGATCTAACACTTTCATCCAACATCTCCCTTCCAACAAAATACGCTCTCGTGGCTCCACTCCTTTTCGTTTGGAGTCTTAGTCATTCTTTGACTATGCCTTCAAGGCTCACAATACTCTGTTAAACATTTGAGAATTCTATTGGCATGACTAAGTTTAGAGTATTGTTCTGATTTTACGTAAGATGAACAGACCCTCCACACTCGTATGATATTGTCCACTTTGAGCATAAGCTCTAGTGCCTTTGCTTCGTGAAACTTTTATCCAATAAACTTGGATTTGTCGGCAAACATTAAATTAATTTGTTGTTGCTATAAAACTATTATTTATCTATTTATTATAAAAAAAAAATATTTTTAATAAACAGAACGTTCGTAGCGCTGGATTCGGCCCAATGTTGGAACGGCCCAAAGAAAACATGATTGGAGTCAACGTGTTGGTTGACCTAAAGGAAAAGATAAATCCGTAAACACTGGATTATGCACGTCCAGTTGTATAGTTGGAATATGGATAAGAAGGTGACCTAACACATAACCCACCAGAAATGGGACAAATGGGTCCCACCATGTGAGTCACACCAGCCACATATACATACATATACACACATATATATATATATATTTCCCAAAATATATATATAGATTCGAGTGGGGAGAGGGGCGTTAATTTTGCCGAGTATATAGCACTAATATTCCTGTTTTTTTAATTTTGATATTTTCCCACGTGGCACCACCTGGGTCGTTCATTTTCTTTAAGAAAAAAAGTTACTGCATGTGGGTCCCACATTTTTGGCGGCCAATTTTGACCTCATTTTAAAAACGGATAATATTAGTGTTCATATCTCTCTTTCTGTACAGTATAAAGACAACTTTCTTCGCAACAGATTAAAAACAAATTGTGCAATAAATAGTCACGCGCTCTATTATTATATTCTCCTCCTCCTCCTCCTCCTCCTCCTTGATTCTCTTTACCACTGTCCAAATAAAACCCTAGATTTCTACTTTTTGTGTTCTAATGGCGGATTTGGAGAATCAGGATAGGGGGCTTGGGAATGTTGTTGTTGGAGAAGAGGAGGAGAAGCTTCTCGAGGGGGTTACGTTAGTGGATTTCGATATGTTGTGTTCTACGGTGGCTATGCAGACGCAGGGTAAATGGGCGAAGTTGGAGACTACTCGAGATGCTTCTATGGAACCCGATTTGGGGGGAGTTTTTAGGATGTGGGAAGGTGAACTACTCGATTGCTTCGATGACCGTCGTATCGCTATCGAATCCACATGGTTAGACTTGTTAATCCACTTTTTCTTCTCTACTTTCAGCTTTTTCAGGGATTTTGTTTTCTCTCTCTCTCTATCTCTGTTGTTCATTGAGAAATTTGTCGATCGAGCGAGGGATTTTTTTCCTCTTAGGGCGAGGAGATTGGTTGCTTGGAAAAGAAATAGAAAAAAGGTTTTGACCATGATATTATCTGTTATTAGTTGGAATATGTCTTTCAGGCCTCAGCTTGTGATTCTAAAAAAGTTAAATCAATAGTTTCTGTGCACAATTTTTCCTCGTGGTCTCCGAGTACCTGTGGTTGGTTGTCATTATCCAACAGGGGATGTGGATCTTGCCCTGCTTAAGTTCGAACCTGTAATTATGATTGATAATTGTCTATGAATGGAATATTTACGATATGTACGACTTTTTTACTACATCGAAGTAATTGGTTTTCACCCCAAGTATTCTCATAGCTTGTATTAATGATGCAGCTGGCCGTGTCACAGATTTGGGAAGAACATGGGAAGGGCTGGTTTTGGCTCTTGTTTTCTTCAGGTAAACTTTTTCTTGGCTTCTTGAAGCAAACAATTTCCGGGTAGCAAACATTCTCGAAGGAGAGGGGAAGAACTTAGAGTACAGATTACACTTGTCTTTGCTCATCAAATTTTCGTAATGGATGGTATACAATTTGCCATAATTTTGAAACCATTTGCAGGGAACGGTTTATTTATCTCTTGCTCTCGGTGCCCTGTGCAACTTCATTGCCTTTTTGGTCACAAAACGCCATTACTTTTTATATCCAGCCATTGCTTTCACCATTTCAGCAGTTACATATTTGGGGTTCTTCCGAACCCAGATGAGGAGGAAATTCAATATAAGGGTGAGACTTCTTTTTCTATCAGCCCTTTTGCTGTTATCTGTTTCTTATTTCTACTTGATAATTAATGGATTCGTAACACATTCTATTTCAAGCATGCTGAAATTGTACTCTAAATTTGTCTTTTGCCTTTCCTGATCAAGTTGTTTGTTTCCCCCCCTTTTTTTTTATCATCAAAGTTACTATTATTATTATATTTTTTAGGGTAAGAAACCTTACTTTTATTGAGAGTAAAGAACGAAAATACAAGGGCACAAAATAAAATCTCCAACAAAACACTAAGGGAGTCTGACTCTTAACTATGAAAGAAGATTCCAATGTAAAAGAACTAGACTAAGCTCATAACTGAAGAAAAGACCCAACGACCGACGTCCACAGGGAGGCGTTAAGTCTAGCCACCTCCCAAACTTACTAACCCGATCTCTCCACCTCATAAAAAAATGTATTATTCCTCTCAATTCAAATACTCCTCAAATATGCAAAGAAGCTAGCATGCTACGACCTTAATCCTTAGAATGGAGATGCAATAGAACCTCCTCCATGTGAGCCGTACCATCTCTATTCTAGACCAAATAGTACCGAACACTGCCAACCAACAGCTCCAAAGGAGGTGAGCTAACTTGCAAACTCAAAACCATTGATCCAGGTCCTCCTTATGCCTCATACAGAGAGTGCACCATTGAGAGAAGCATAGGAAGAGTGCCTTTGAATGCAATCCACGATAATGACTCTCCCATGTAAAATCTGCCACGGAAACACCTTAACTTTTTTAGAATTTTAACTTTCTAGAGAAGAAAAATCAAAGGCAACAATGAATGGAGAAGGAGAGGAAAAAATATGCAAAAGAAGAATCGAGGGACCAAATCCTAACGCCCCTTCTCTTGGAGTAGCATGCTGGTCTTGAAGAAGAGAAAAAATTCAAAGTTATAGTTGGTTTTGTTGGCGAATGGGTGTCTAATCATTGAACTATGCTCGNAAAAAAAAAAAAAAAAAAAAAAAGACTTCAAGTCAAAATAATTCCATTGTCTTCTTTTTTATTATTAGATTGGGTAAATGAGTTGATAGTCATAAGTAGCAAACGGAAATCCACGAAAATTCTAACGACTATTAGTATGTTTGGGATTAGTTTTTTTGTATCTTAGAACGTGTAATTGTGTGTAGGGAGAGACTAGTATGAGAAATATTACTAATAGTGTGGAGGGAGACTCCTACGACACAGTTTATTGATAATGTGCACGGGGAGACTAATAACATATAGTGTGTGTGAAAAAAGAGATTAATGAGAGAGTTCATATATGGATAACATGAGCAAGCTTGTAGTGGTTACGAATTAAATTTTCTGCGGGCGTTTTCTTAGTACTTATGTGTAGATTAATATTAATTTTATGATTTAGGGAGGAGATAATTCCTTGGATGATTGCATCTACCACCTGATCTGCCCCTGCTGCGCCTTATCTCAGGTCTGTCTATCAGTTTTTGCACATCAAAACCTTATATTCGTAGGTCATCACTGAAATACTGGTAAATGTGGAGCAGGAATCACGAACGCTGGAAATGAATAATGTCCAAGATGGCACATGGCACGGTCGAGGTGACACAATATGTATAGGTAGTTATGGTGAAGCCAGCCGATTTGTGGAGCTAAATCCACCTGATCCTGTGTCAACCAAATCTTCTGAAGCCTGTGGCATTTTAAAGGATGTGGCTAATCATGATCACTCTTGAGTCTATGCGTGCATGTAGCAAGACGTCGGTTGCTCTGCCTAGGACATGCTTTCGGGATTCTTCGTCTGATTCATTGCCGAAGGTACACGGCACACATGCCTTGTTTCAGCAACTTTGCCCTCAAGGGATGAGGGTTCAGAAATTTGAGGTGCTACTGTTGCTGCTTTACTTTTGGTGTGTTGCCCTCCAGAACTGGTTGGGCTGCGGTTGGTGCAATGGGGTATGGTTTGTGAACCTCGATATTAGAGGTTGGGGGGTTGAAAATGACTCCTCTCTTTTTTTTTTTTCCTTCTTTTCTTTTCTTGTGTAAACACACATGATAGTGTTCAGATCGATACAAGAACTCTTCTAAATTGTATATACCATACCAAAATTTTATGTATGGAGTGGTGTGAGTTAATAATCTTGAGTTACGATTTTTTTTTTTTTTTTTCACTATTGTAAGATAATTGTTTAGGAAATCGTTATCTTTAATTAGGAAGATTTGTCATAGTTGCTTGGATCCGTTCCGTTGTACTATAAATACTTATGTATGTGTTTTCACAGTAATAAGTATACGTGCTTAAGTTCTTAAATTCAAAAGTCATCTCCCCTAAATTGTTTTTTCACTTTCGTTATTTGTTTCCACCTATTTTGATGGTGGATCATTTCCAACAAATGTGGGCTGTTTAGATAATTTCTTCCTTGTAATTTGCATTTTTTAACATAGTAATACAAATGGAATATGGATTTAAAAGATGAGATAATTCAATAAAATCAAAACATTCTATGTAATGAGATTATGAGATCTCACTTTGGTTGGATATGGAAACGAAATATTATGGGTAAATCTTTCCTTAGTAGACGTGTTTTAACAAAGAGGACAATATCTGCTAGTAGTGAGCTTGGGCCATTACAAATAGTATTAGAGCTAGACGTCGGCTAGTGTGTTAGCGAGGAGGCTGAACCACGAGCTGGGTGGATTGTATGCAGCAAGGACGATGGCCCTAAAGGGGAGTGGACTAGGGAGTTCCACGTCAATTGGAGAGGGAAACGAGTGCGCAAGGACACTGGACCCCAAAGGGTTGGATCGTAGACCCGTTTTAAAAACTTTGAGGGAAAGTCTAAATAAGATAATATAATATTGGTGGACTTGGGCCCCGAATGGGGGAAGACATTGGGCCCGGATAGATTGTAGACCTATTTTAAAATTCTCGAAGAAAAGTCCAAAGAGATAATATCAGTAGCCTTGAGCCGTTAGAGAAACGAACCAGTCCATAGAAATAATTCGTTTTATTTTATAAAAGTACATACTGTATTTGCAGCTTTAATACACCAATTTTAGAGTCTGGTCACGCCGTTGAATCATCAAAAACCCATAATCAACCACTAATTAAATCCCAAATTTTTAATTTGTTGTAAAAATTACAAATCTAATTAACTGATCCTTTTCGACCGTCTGCTGCTATTGCTATAGCTATACTCGGCTACCGGTCCGAAATTCTTCGCCCATCAAAGGTGCCATCATAGCCCCCGCATACGGCGGAGCCCTCGCTGTATTTTGGACTCCATAATACATCTGTTGGCTAACTCCGTCTGCAGCGATCCTCGCCGCCTCCGCCTGTGGATCGTAACCACTCACTGGACCCATTCCTCCTCCATACACTTGCCCCCCCATTGTAACTGGGTGATGATACGCTAATGGCACCTGACCCCCACCCACCGGAGGGAACTGTTGAACGTACGGAGACGGAGGCTGGGTCGGAATATGCTGGACAGGAACATTACCAGGCGGAATCTGACCTGGAAGAAGGTAGACGACCGGTTGATGACCCGGGTAATTTGTACCCGGGAAATAATGCATCATCGGGTTATTCGGAAACCCGGCCGGTTGAGAGAACGGCATCGCCGGCGGTTCACAATTCTCCGGCGTTTTATCCACCGCCTCTGCCCTCGGTGACGGCGTATCGGGCCGAGTTTTAACCGGTGCAAGACTGGGCATCGAAGTCACACAAGTCGCCGACGGCACGAAAGGGGATGGCGATTCAGGATTCGAAGGCGAAACATTCTCAGACGGTTTGATATTAAATCGACTCTTCAATTTAGGTTCTCGTGATTGAGTCGAAGCATCTTCCTGATTGTCGAGACCGAACAAATAGTCCGGTACTTCAGAGACGATTGAAGAAACCTCCGACCGACCACGCTCGAGCTCCGGCACTGGAGCGCCGCCATTGAGAGCGTCAAGAAACCAGTGATCCCGATTTGTGGAGCCGCCGAGGAGAGAATTAATACTACTGGCTCTGGAATCTTCCCCTCTTGGAAATAGAAACAATCGCAGCCTATCCGATTTTGGATCATGATTCTGTACAAGCCGATCATACTCATCCATCATATTCTCCACATCTTCATCCGTCGACACTGAAATCAAGGCGTCGAGATCTTCATTCGGAAGCTGGTACTTTATGTTCATGTTAATTGTCCCTAAACAAACAAATTCAATTCGCTTTTCGAATCAAGACTTCCAAATCCCAAATTGAATGAAAAAAACAGAGAATCGAAATTAAACTTGCCGGTGATCTTAGCGAGTTTGGCGAGGAAATAGGAGAAAGTAGTGGAACGTTGAACGGCGACAATGCGAGTCTCACCGCCAACGTATCGGAGCTGATTATCATGCGGCCGGGGTAAGATATTGCCACCGAAACTGCACATGAATCGAACTCGAGCATGTGGATCGCGAAAGTGGTGGTCGAATCTCGGCGACGATGCACCTGAGTCGGTGGCGTTGGAGTCAAGTTCCGACAGATGAATCGACGCCATTTTCAAGCTTGAAGAAGAACCAAAACTGCAATCCTAGAACAGTTCTGAATCAATTAAGAGAAATAAAAAATAAATAATTAAATTACCGAAACTACGAAGGGAATTGCTCGAACGCTGGACGTTGAACTCAATCGAGAATGAAGGAGGAGGCGGACGCTGCTGGACTATTATTTCCACATAGCCTTTAATTTATTTCTTCTTCACCGTCCTGGGTTCGAGTGGAGCCCACGCCCCCTCTCGACTAATTGTAATCTGTGACCTGGTGGACTATCCACCAATGGCTATGCTACTGGGCCCTTCGCCGCCCAACCAATCATCATTTAGAAATTCAAGGGACGTCCTCTGGTCCCACCATGACCTGGCACTCGGCCCCACCATCCACGTGTTTCGCACTCATTCCACATCACTTGATCAACCTCTCGTGTGAGTGCCCGCACCTGAACTCTTTCTGCTATGAACTACACACGTGTGAATTAATCTCCTGAAACCATTCGTCATGTCGTTTCCTTACCTTTTTTCAATATTAATTAATATACATTTTCAAGTCCAAAAGTCAATTCTACCCTCATCATTAGTTCCCCCTAATAATTCACTCTACTCCTTCACATTAAGTGGATAATAACGCAAAACAATAATTAATTATTAATGATTATTTAAAATAGCGACACCGTGGACGGGAATCTGTGTGGCAGTGGTCCGCGATGATTGTTAGCAAAAAAAAATTACTACGGGTAAGAATATAAATAGAAATAGAATTAGATTCCAACGTATATTTTCATTTTCATTCATATTTATAACCTTTAAATATGATATAATCTAGTCAGCTAATACCTACCAATAATAAAAATATAAACTAATTAAATATTTGTAATAAAATAAAATATACCATAAATCAAATCATAAAGAAAAAAAATATTAAGATATAATATCTAAGATATATTTCATAAATAATATCCAAATATTATATCTCAACCGTCGCTCTCAAGTTAGAGAATGTACGTTAATCACATCCAACTTGTCTTTACGAGTGTAGGTCAATAACACCCAAGTTGTCCTTGAGAAGAGAGTGTGGATCAATAACACTTTTGTCTTCCCATTCGTGAAAATAAAGTGTAGGTCAATAACACTACATGAGGAGAGAGTGTAGGTCAATAACATTTTTGTCTTCCCGATAGTGAAAATATCCGTCAAGTTAAGTCTAAACAAGTATTTGCTGATGATCCGGACACATTTGTTTGGTTTCTGGACTTTCAAAAAATTATTAAATTTACAAGAAAGATACAAAACTAAAAAATACGTCTTTAATTGGTCTGTATTTTTAGACTTTCAAAAAATTATTGAATTTACAAGAAAGATACCAAACCAAAAAATAGAACGCCTTTAATTCATTTGCATTTTTAGACTTCTCAGGAAATTATTGAATTTCCTAAAAAGATGCAAAAATTTAGACCACTTTTGATGTATCTCAGAACTTGAAGAACTGCTTCTTGATCTATGCATAAATGATTGGTGATTTGTTCCATTTAATTTGATTGAAACAAGTGAATATCCTCGTTGATCAGAGTGATGAATATAATAAGGAAGTGTTAAATAAACATCCGAAGTTTTGAAGTTGGATAACAACATCAAGATCGGTGCTCTGGATCACTTGAGAGGTTGTGAAATAAAATATGAACATCTTGAATATGCCACCTTTGAGCTTGATAAGAAATTTGAAGATGTTTATAACGTATTCTTAATATTGGATGATCGAGAACAGTTTGCCAACCACAGTTCTCGATTTAGTAGAGGTCTAGTAGAATGATTGAGATTCGGAAGCAATGGCGATGACTTGAAAGCGGTTGAAAGCAGGAAGTAGTGGCTGTTGTGATACTCGATTGGACTTATCACGATGGGTGATTGGTAAGTGTAAAGGCTTCACTGATTGAGTTAGGGTTTGTATTGGACTTATCACGATCGGTGGCTGTAAAGGCTTCACTGATTGAGTTAGGGTTTGACATCACGGTTTGACTTTGATACCAAATCCTAACTCAAGAGGAAATTTTGATATTCAAAAATATCAAAATCAATGTTCTGATATCTATGTAAAAATGAGAAATAAAAGTAGAATTGGAATCGAAGATATATTCTTATTAATATTTATGGATACAATCTAACGATTAGTACGAGAAATATTAAAATATAAATCAAATTAGAAAAAAAGAATATTAAGATATAATATCTAAGATAGAACTCCATTTGTTTTGGATTTCAAAGCTCACACATTCACGAATCATATTATTACGCTCCTTCAATTTACGGCGCGATTTCTTGTTCTTCTGTCCATTTGCACATGTCAAGATCAGTCGCTTAAATCTTCGCTACTTTTCATACTCTGCAAACGCATTAATCTATTGATTTCCGGGTACTCTTTTCCACTCTGTTCAAATCCTATTCTTCACGTTCTTCATCCTTGCATTCAGACTACGGGATTTGGATTCTTTCGCCAGCAAAGCTGTGTGTCGCCTCTCCAGGTTTCTCACTCTGTTCACTAAATTATCATTTATTTCCCACGTTTGTTAATATTTAATCCCGCTTTGATTACAATTTGTTAGTTATTGTATTCATACGGCGTTCATTGTGGAATCTCTCTCGTCTGTTTACTTTCTTTGAGTTTTGCAATAAAACCCCAGATTTTCTTAAGAATGTAGAAACTCACGAAATTAAAAGTTCTTGGTCTAATTTATGATAAACGGGGTTGTTTTCAATCTTGAAAAGACTATTTCCAGGTATGGAAATCACCAATCCTCTCCATAAATTTTCTGCTAAAGTTTCGTGCATTTTGTGCTGGATTCTCTCTGCACAGCTCATCTTTCCTGTTGTCCAACCTGTGTATTCAATGCTGTTTCTTCACTGCTCGCTCTCCTGATTCTGAGGATACTTTGCATATAAGAACATCAATCCCATTGTCCACTGAGTTATCAACATTCTTTTCTTCAGTTATTTTTTAAAGACTTTTCTTTGTTGTTTAGGTATAGGGATCTATCATGACTGGTTCTACTGAAGAATCTGGGGCTCCAGCGAGGACTGGGGTTTGTTCTTATCCCTTTGTTCCTCATGTTTATGTGTAATTAGTAGAGCCAAATTTTTGCTTGATTTTTATTTGAATTTTCTGTGCAGGGGAAGTTTACAGCTCTTGCAGTTTGCTGGGTTCTCGGCTTTGGTTCCCTCGTTTGTTGGAACAGTATGCTAACTATTGGAGATTACTATTATCTATTGTTTCCGGTAATCATAATCAACCTTATGACTCTGATTTGTGTATTTTAAACACTGATTCTTTCATTTGTTGTGTTGTTGGTTTTAGTCAATCGATTAGTTTCCTTTTAGCTTTATAGAGTAGAAGATTTCCAAACTTGTGGGAAGATCTGAGACTTTCATGTTTTTCAAAATTTTGATTCGTGTTATCTCAAGTTACTTCAGTTGAAGAATTATAATCCTTACTTTTTTTGAAAATTTGAAGGATTATCATCCTTCAAGAGTACTCACTCTCGTGTATCAACCATTTGCATTTGGAACCATTGCAATTCTGGCATATAATGAAGCAAAAATCGATACCCGATGGAGGAACATTCGTGGATACACTCTCTTCTTCATAAGTTCTGTGTTGCTTATAGTTGTAAGTAATAGCCGCTGCTTTCTAAATTGAAATGGACACATAATTTCATATGAGTTAAAGTTGACTCTGAACTTTTTGCAATAGTTGGATTTGGTCTCCTCTGGAAGAGGAGGGATTGGACCATATATTGCTCTGTGTATCATCGTCGGTTCTTTCGGTGTTGCCGATGCCTTCGTGCAAGGTGGGATGGTTGGAGATCTCGCTTTGATGTGTCCTGAATTCATCCAGGTCCTTTTTCAGTCTCTTAGTTCTTATTGGGCGAGGGGCATAAAGTTTGGATTTTACAAGTTGTTCTTTTGTCACGGCAGTCTTTCATGGCTGGATTGGCTGCCTCAGGAGCTCTAACTTCAGGGTTGAGATTGATCACAAAAGCTGCATTTGAGAACGTCCATGATGGTCTTCGTAAAGGGACGAGTATGTCAATTCTATTCAACCACTCAACATTCAGCTTATAAACTGTGTAGCCCAGTACTTGGCTATCAGTTCCTTTAAACATGTGCAGTTCAAACTATAACTTCGTGCTTCTTTAATGTTTTATGCAGTTCTATTTCTAGCGATATCTGCTGCTTTCGAGTTCCTTTGTGTTATTCTCTATGCGTCAGTCTTTCCCAAAATCCCACTAGTGAAGTTCTACCGTAAAAAGGCAGCCTCTGAAGGATCGAAAACCGTGTCAGCTGACCTTGCCGCTGCAGGCATCCAGCTTCAACTAAACCAAGTGTGACATCCTTCGCTATGTTTTTTCAATTATAATACCAAAAGAAAATCCTGATTCTTATTAATAGCTATTTTTAATCTTCACAGGGAAACAAAACTGAAGTACTTACCAAAAAGCAACTTCTTCAACAGAACATGGATTATCTTTTGGGCGTGTCACTGATATACGTTCTCACATTGTCAATCTTTCCTGGCTTCTTGTATGAAAATACTGGAGAACACCAATTGGGTTCATGGTAGATACTCACTCTTGACACAATTAGATATATAATCCTTGAGGAACAACACCATATTTAGTGTCTTGTGCTGCTGATATGTCAGGTATCCACTTGTTTTGATAGCAATGTACAATGTGTGGGATCTGATAGGCAGATACTCACCTCTCATCAAATTTCTGAAGTTGGAGTCGAGGAAGGGCCTCTTGATCTCAATTCTGAGTCGTTTTCTACTAATCCCAGCGTTTTACTTCACAGCAAAGTATGGTGATCAAGGGTGGATGATCATGCTCACTTCCTTCTTGGGATTGACCAATGGCCATCTTACAGTTTGTGTTTTTACTGCAGCACCTAAAGGCTACAAGGTCAGTTGCATAGCAAATAACTTAAACAATATCCTTTCATTTTGCTGTGAATCTGATATATATTTGTGTGGCTTTTTGAAGGCACCTGAGCAGAATGCGTTGGGGAATATGCTTGTCATGTTCCTTTTAGGAGGCATTTTTGCAGGAGTTTCCCTTGGTTGGTTGTGGATCATTGGAAATGGCAGCTTTTGAAGCATTAGTTAAACTTCATTTGATGAACAAAGTGGAGATATCTGTTTATGAATATGTTTGCAGGATGAATAGCTAGCTTTAACACCCACTGTTTTTTTCATTTCGATTTTAAGAAATAGGATTATATTTGTTTCTTGTTTTTTCCCCGCTTATTCTAATTGTAATTATATCAGCTGGATTTTAAACCTTCTAATTGTCAAGTGACATGTTACCACATACTCCAAGTTGAACGTTAATATGGGTCTAGTGTAATAGTTCAAGTCTGTCCACCGCTAATAGATATTGTTCGCTTTGATTATTTACGTATCGCCGTTAGTCTTACGGTTTTAAGATGCGTCTAGGAGAAATTTTCACATCATTATAAGGAATATTTCGTTCCTCTCTCCAACCGACGTGAGATCTCACAATCTATAATATATCCCCTTGTGGTCCAGCGTCCTCTCTGGCACACCGCCTAGTGCCTGACTTTGATACCATTTGTAAAAGTAGCGTCCTCCCTGCCACACCATCCATGTCTAGCTTTGATACCATTTGTAAAAGCAGCGTCTTCCCTGACACACCGCCCAGTGTCTAGCTTTGATACCAATTGTAAAAGCAGCGTTCTCTCTGGCACACCGCTCGATGCCTGACTTTGATACCATTTGTAAAAGTAGCGTCCTCTCTAGCACACCGTCCAGTGTCTAGCTTTGATATCATTTGTAAAAGCAGCGTCCTCCCTGACACACTACTCAGTGTCTAGCTTTGATATCATTTATAAAAGCAGCGTCTTCCCTAACACACCGTCCAGTGTTTAGCTTTGATATCATTTATAAAAGGGCATGAAGCCTTCTATTTGTAGGAGGGCATGGAAACCTTCCTTCCTAGTCCATGCTAAAAAAATCAAAACAGTGAGTGGGCTGGATAATGTGCCCAAGTCCTTCCATGGGCCTATTGGGCTTTGGTTGTCCCCATCCTCAAATCGGTATGATATCTCATATCAGTCTGCACATTTTGTTTTTCTTTTATTTTAAAAAAAGTATATCAGTCTGAACTCACTGCTACAAGCATGTGCCTACGAACGTCATTCTCACACATTTGCTCATTTTTCTTTGCATCTAAACTCAAAATCAACCAATTTTAAAACCTCGAATTCACCGAAAATATAACACAGATTCTAAAATGTTCATATCCCATTTCAACATATTCAACAAATGGGTCTTTTTCTTTATGATTCAAATGAGTGATCATATTATCTTGGCACAGTGTGACAGAAGCCATATAAACACATATTCCTCACTCTTTATAACCTCTGCATATCATAAACAGAGTCACATTTTGAGCAATTTTCAGCACCAAAATCCTGCCTTTCTTATGTTAATGACACAAAAAAGAAGGCAAAAATCTGCATTTTGAGACACAGCACAAGATGCCTGTTCTGTTCTTATTTCCCACATTAACATCTGACATCTAAACATATGCACAGAAAAATTTGTTTCAAGAAACAGGAAATTCATGTTTTTTTTTTTTTAAAAAAGTTGGGTTTACCTCTGAATTAATCAATGTTTATGAGATGATAAGCATCATTATACAAATGAAAATTGTAATTAGTTTCAGGAATTGGATCTTAATCTGTTACCAATAAGGATTTGGGGTTTCCTGATTATTACGAATGTGCCACTTCCTTCCTTTTGGGACTCCCTCTGTTTTGTTTCCCCTAATAAATGTTCATTATATTTTGACGCCCTCCTCCCTCCTCCTTCCCCCTTTTCGTTTCTACTGCATTTTTTTCTGCTCCAGAGATTGGCTTTTTTGGGTGTTCGACTTTCTGGGTTTTCTTCATCTGATTGTTTTCTCTGAGAAAATTTGTGTGTTTTTTTTGTTTGGGAGGGCTAATGGAAGAAGAAGAAGAGGGACTTCCTGACCATCTGCGGTGCAAGAGGACTGATGGGAAGCAATGGCGTTGCAAACGAAGAGTGATGGAGAATCTGAAGCTTTGTGAAATTCACTATCTCCAAGGCCGTCATCGTCAATACAAGGAGAAAGTTCCTGATTCTCTCAAACTTCAAAGGACGAACAGGAAATCGATTGAAGCAGATTCGAATGTTGAAAACCTCGTAATTAGGGCGCCGAAAGCGGCAGCACTGGCGAAACTAATGAAGAAGAAGAAGAAGAAATTAGCGGGGGCTTCAGCCGCATTGGATGGGATTATGAATAGAATGAAGATGAAGAAAGGGAGTATGCAGGTGGAGTTGATACGGATGGTGCTGCGGAGGGAAGTGGAGAAGAGAAGAAAGAAGAAGGTTGTGGAGAAGACCAGGAAGTGTATGAAGAACTTCGGTAACGAAATTGAGTTGGAGAAGAACAGTGATAAGGAAATGATGAGACAATTGCCCAATGGACTCATGGCTATTTCTCCTTCTCCATCTCCTCTCCAATCTGGCAATGAAGCTTCTTCCAGCGGAATCAAGTCTGGGGCAGAATCAAGGCCGATTCAGCAACGGCGATTTCGGTCCAAGAATGTCAATATTCTTCCAGTTGGTGACTTGCAGGTAAACATATTCGTTTCTGTTCCACTGATATGGTTCGATTGGAGATTCAATTTGTTGATTTCAATGGTTTCTTCTATTTAGTTTTCAGCATTTTTCTTTCCCTTAGGTTCTACCATATGGGCGTAATGTGGGGAATTTGAGAAAATGTAGGAGGAAGAAGTGCCATGGGTGTCAGAAAAGTACTTCTTGGAGTTTAACTCAGTGTTCAAGTTGTCAAAAGACCTTCTTCTGCGTAGACTGCATCAGAGAGCGGTAAGTGTTGGGTGTTTTTGTTCAACTCGGGCCTTTCCATTGATGATTATGAACTTTTAATCAGATGTTGATTGGCTTAGTTCACAACTCCAGGGCCTTAATCCGGAGTTGGCATGATTGAAGTATAAGAATGTATAAGGCTTTGTTAAGGGTAGTCAATTTGCTTAGATAAGTTGATACAAATGCCTGCACGTATTTCCTTATCAACCCGATTGCTCCTCCCCTCACTTGAGCCAATAGCTTGTATATGCCGTAGTTATGATATATTAAACTTGTTGATTAGCAATAAGCAACTTTCTTGGGAAAACTTGTACAAATTTCAGATTATAGAGCATTGTCAGTACTTTGAAAGAATTAAATGAAACGAAAAACATCCTTATGTTTCACATTATGATCATAACTTTTCACCTTTACCATTTGTTAAGATGACATTATCCTTTAACTCTAAGTTTATGACGATGCAGGTATTTCGATACACCGGAAGAAGTTAAAAGGGCCTGCCCTGTTTGCCGTGGGATTTGCAACTGTAAGGACTGCTCAGTGTATCAATCTTTGCACACAGAATGTAAGGTCTGATATGAAAGGCTTATTTGTGTCTACCCATGGTTCTTGCAAAGTTGAATATTGATGCTCATCAGCTAAATCAGTTTCAGGATTTTTCGGGAGATGGCGTTGGAAAAATTTTACGTTTCCATTATTTGATTTGTGTTCTTCTCCCTATGCTCAAACAAATAAACATAGAGAAGCACGCAGAGCTTGAAACAGAGGCCATGGTAAAAGGTAGCATTAGATTCAACAACTATTGGTCATATATTGATTAATTCTGATTTCAATCAAAATGTGTTATTTGTATGCAATTTCCATTTCTGAGTTTCTTGCGTGCAATAGGGATAGAACTTTCCGAAGTTGATATCAAGCAGGAGGAATTTAGCAGTCTTGAACATTGTTGGTATGCTGCTTCATATGCTGGAACGAATAGTACCTGCCATACTTCTTTTTGATATTTAATTTCCTTGACTTCTCATGATTGGTTTCACAATTGATGTACAGCAGTAACTGCAAAACTGTTATTGCGGATCTCTACAGAAGTTGCCCAAGTTGTTCCTATAATCTCTGCTTAAGTTGCTGCCGTAATCACGAGGATTCGAATGGAGTATATAACATGTCTGTTCCGAAGTATCGTAATGGAAAGAAAACCTGTCTGTCTGATAAAAAGAAACTTTTGAGAAACAAGAAGTTAAATCCTAGTCTGTGGCTTCCTTCTTCCAAATCATTGCATAAAGGGAGAGTTCATAATAGTGTTAGACATTTTTCTTGTCCGTCAAAAGAATGTGGCAGTTGCATTGACAGCCTTCTTGAGTTGAGATGCATTTTCCCGTTAAGTTGGACTAAGGAACTTGAAGTGAGTGCAGAAGAAATAGTATGCAGCTATGATTTTCCAGAGTCTGTCGATGCGTCGTCAAACTGTACTTTGTGCTTTAGTGAGGATCATAAGGTTGATGGAACTGAAGAGTTCCAGAAAGTAGCTGTCCGAGAGGATTCAAATGATAACTATTTGTATTATCCCAGCCTTCATGATATCCGTCTTGATGACCTCGAGCACTTTCAGAGGCACTGGGTTAAGGGTCATCCAGTAATTGTACGTAATGTACTGGAGAATTCAGATCTGACTTGGGATCCAGTAGTTATGTTTTGCACTTACCTTGAGAGAACCATTTCGAGATACGAAAATAGCACGAGTCTCCCTGAAGCTACCAATAACTTGGATTGGTGTGAGGTCAGCATTATCCCTAGCAAACTTTGTAGATGCAATATACTCGTTCGCCTCTTTGTATTTGGATTTCTGTTTGTTGGGTTTGAATGATTCTATCTTGTTTGGAAGTTCCTCCGTTTGTGACCGTTGAATTCTTCGTGCAGGTAGAAATTGGCATTAGGCAGTATTTTATGGGTTCTCTAAAGGGACAGACGCACACAAACACTTGTAACAACATGCTAAAATTAAAAGGTTGGCTTTCTTCCCATTTGTTTCAAGAGCAGTTTCCAGCTCATTATGCTGAAATAATGCGAATTCTACCACTTCAAGAATACATGAACCCCATGTCTGGTCTTCTGAATCTAGCTGCAAAGTTGCCACAGGAAACTGCAAAGCCTGACATGGGTCCATCTGTCTATATTGCCTATGGATGTTCTGAAGATCATGTTTTGACTGACTCTGTCTCCCGATTATGTTATGACTCGTACGACGTGGTATGCTTATTCTTTATCGATCATTGATCTGAGTGATGATTTTCATTAAATTTTTAGATGGGCTGTTAATTCAATATTTTTATGGCAGATTAACATTTTGGTCCACAGTACAGACGTCCCTGTTTCAACAGAACAACTTACAAAAGTTGTAAACTTGCTTCAAAGGCAAAGGGCTCTAAGGGAGTCCTCCAATACCTCTACTAATCAGTCAAGTGTGGAGTCTTGTAAGCCTGGAGAAGAAACACCCCTCAGTAAGAGGTTTGCAAAAGTACCCTGTTTTTCTGTATCCACTGATCAAGTGTATGCTCATGGTATTAAACGCCCTAGTATGAGCTCTGACGGTACATGTGATTCGGATCATGAACCATTAATGCTTCGGTGCAAATCTTCCCGAATTAATGAGACAACTGGAGATCAAAAGAAGTTTAGGGATCAGACAAAATCATCTCTTGTTGCTGGAAACAATTCTTCAAAGTCGTGTCGTGCCCAATGGGATGTCTTTCGGAGGCAAGATGTTCCAAGGCTATCAGAGTACCTTCGCAGGCATTCTGATGAGCTCGTTCATAAGCATGTAAGCCCTGAACATATAGTGTCCCGTATTAGCATGTGCCGATCCAATCGACTAATCACTCACTGCATCTCGTGCAGGTTGTGCATCCAATTCTCGACCAGAATTTTTTTCTCGATGCAACCCACAAATTGAGGCTGAAGGAGGAGTTTCGTACGTATTGTTTTATATTCCTCACTACTTCCTTTGTGTTAGATACTGATGGAGTCATTATTTCTTATGCCATTAGAAATTGAACCATGGACTTTTGAACAAAATGTTGGAGAAGCTGTCATTATTCCTGCTGGATGTCCATACCAGATACAGAATCGACAGGTCTAAAGAACAATGCAATCTCTTTACAAATTTCTATTCTATTCTTGTTTCTTGAGAAATAGCTCAGTGTTTGAATTATTCTGATGTTGTTCTTGTCATTGATTTGTTTCTTGAAAAAAGAAGAATTACCCTCTTCTAATACATTATATAATCTTGTCTTTGAACTGCAGTCTTGCGTTCACGTAGTATTAGATTTCATCTCACCTGAAAGCGTTGGCGAAAGTATCCAGTTGATCGACGAGGTTCGACTGCTACCAGAAAACCACATAGCAAAAGTGAAGACATTAGAGGTTAAAATCTTGACTATCCTAATTAGAAATGCATACATTAATCACTAGATAACAGCATGGTTAAAGTCATCTTTGTTCTCAACGTAGGTAAAAAAGAGGGCCCTCGCTACTATAGATGCAGCAATAAAAAGAGTTCGGGAGCTTACAAATGCACTGCAAGTACCCCATTGATCGTGTAAGGTTCTTTTTTTCTATCCCTTTATTTTTCTGGTTCAGCATTCTTTATCTACCATTGTCGGTGTCTAATATGCATCGAATTGGTTGATTTGATGCTCAATTTGACACACTTATAGAATATCTTTGGCATCTGTTGTCCAAATCTCTGTGGAGTTCAAGATGAAACCATACTGCACCTCCCTCACTTAAGCTAAATTTGTAGTTTCAAAGTTCTTTTACGAAATAATCTCAAAATAGATGGAGGATCAACTAATCTAGGCCGGTTTGAAATGATTAGAGTACTTAAAAATGCTTTGTTGCACTTAAAACTTCATTCCAAATAGCCTTAAGAGTTCTATAACAATGCCAAAGAAACTTTTGCAATATGCACCGAGGGTTGTGGCCCCAACTTTCATCTTATTTGATGTTTTTCACCTCTCCTGTGATTACATTGGAGTTCTTCTCTTTGTTGAAATTTGGATTTAAAGATCAAAGTTTGGTTCAGAGATTAATATGGGCAGGCTCTTCTCTTTCATTGGCCTTCAAGTTGCTTCAGATTGAAGCATTTTGGATTACAATGCCTGCCTGATTCATGTTTTGGTGAGCTGAGTGTCACGGTCATGCTCGTCCAGGGCGTGTTGCCCATGGTCGCATGCCCATGACAAGCCAAACCCTTGTCGTGTCTTTTCATTCTAGTGTTTTTACTTTTGTAGTTCTAGGGCGTACGCCTCAAAAATATATGTCTAGGCCTGCCAGACATGAAATGCCTCAGAATGTACTACGGGGGATATGACTAGTTGTCAACTTCTCCCTACCCAAGGTTATATATGCTAAGCCGTTGTTATCTCTCTCTTGCTTGCTTATATAACGTCTCTTTCAAAAATCTCTCTTTCTAAAATCTCTCTCTCCTCGTTTTCTAAAACCTTCTTTTAAAACCCTCCTCGTTTTCTAAAACCTTCTTTTAAAATCGAGGCTAGAGGCTTGATCATACGTCGCTTGACCGTAGGCGACGCAAAAACAAATTGGCTTAGCTCACTTGTCGTTAGAAAGTGAGTGCCGCACAATCGCTAGTCTGCTGCCTTCAAAAGTGCGATTGTGTCACGGAGCTCATAGATAATTTTGTTTTCATTAATGACCCACAAATTAAAGTCTATTCGTATTTTTTAAGAAAAGGCCATGAAAGTCGATCAACATCTAAAGTTTCATTTTAAGGTAAAAGAATAAAGATTTTAGCTTTATATATAGTTCAATGATAAGTGAGGTGGGATGTATGTAGGTTAGGTGAAATTTTGGGTTTGTTGCGTTGGTGACCTGAGTAACATGAATAGAGTTCACAACTCAATCAAGACATTGATGTAGTTCAAGCTGATGTAGGTGAGGAGGCCTAGGTAGTTTGTTTCTTTCAAGATTTTGATTATGTGCGAGATCTACAAGACTTCCTAGGCCTCTGTACCTGCACGGGTTGGATCTATAGTCCTTTGAACTTCTTGAAATTCTTGAAGAGACAGTGGTGGTGTGTAGAAGTTTGAGAGTGACTAGTACATTGACAAATGTGAGAGCATCTAAAAGGCTTCCCAGATTGATCCCGTATACCATTAAATTTTTTTTGTAAGATTCATAACCACCAGTTACAGAACAAATTTTAAAATGATATAGAATGATCTAGAGTTAGTATTGGTAGCAACTATGATCGATTACTCTCATTCATGTGTATATCGATTCATTCATGTATCTCTTATCTATTTGGGCATCACATTATCACAACTTCTACCTTGACGACTCTTCCTTTAGAATCCATTGATTTTCATTGTGGTCCTGGTGCAACTATTAGGGTGTTCATGTGACCCAAGAATCCGACAAACTCGGATTACCCAACCCAAACTATAAGGGTTTAGGTTGAGTTAGATTTTTTTTTTTTTGTTGAATTTTTGGAAAACTGAGCATTCGAGTCCACAGGTTAACATTTGTTTGGTCAAGTTGACCCGACTAACTCAACAATACACATCACATTTTTTTAGTTTTTAAGGTAAGATGGATGAAAATCTTCTCCTCGTGCAGTTCGATGGGGGAAGAATTATGTCCTCAGGATAAAAAACTGCAATGTGAGAAATTTATTTCGAAAGAGAGGCCCTACTGCAACAATCCCCGCTCTTCCTTGCTTCTACATGCCTGTCTTTGGCTCGTAATGAGCGAACGTACTGTGTTCGTTACATTTCCCAGCATCAAATATCTGCAAGAATCAAAGTTAGTTTAGCACCAAGGTACTATGACAGCGGGAAATGTTGTGTTCAAGTAACTCATGTTAACATTCTTCAAAAAGACAGTAGGTAATTCATGGTTTCACAAGAAAACAGTCACAAATTAGCTACGCAGCGTGCTTTGCTTGAGCACTTGCACATTCTTCCCTTCCAAACATCAACAATAAATTATTCTAACACCTCCGGTACGCTGTATGAGCAGAGTCTGGACGGACATAAATCCAATTACATGCTAAAATTTGCGAGATTCATAAGCTCGCGCCAAAACCAGTGTTTCACCATAGAAAATTGGAAGCCTAAAAATTCAAAGAGAACCGAATAGATTCAACACAAAAGGCTCTAACACGACACAATACCAGAGAAGAAAACTATGTATATCAAAACACGAAGACACTATACTATATAAGATCAAAAGGCTCAAAACCTCGACATGGTGATCGGAAACTTGATGAGGAATGGATCCGGAAATCATGCGCAGGCGGAGAAAGATTCGTACCAGTATTTTGTTTTGAAGAATTCACCCTTAGGCACTCTCCTTGAGCTTGAGCATCACCGAACTGAGATTCGAATTTTTAGGATTTTTTCACCCAAGCGATGCAAGAGGTAGAGGAAGAAATAGCAATGGGCCATAACTGAAAATTGGGCCGAAGTTAATTGGGCCGAAGTTATTTTGGCCAGTTATTAAGGCCCAACTTACCCTCATTCTCAAGGGCTTTACCCGACTTAGCTCAAGCTGGAAGAGAAGAGAGTTTAAAATATATAAATTTGAAGAACAAAAAGTTTAGAGAAAAAAAGAATTAAAATTTTCAATACTAAAACTAAATAAAATTTAGTAAGAGTTTATATAAACTTTAGATCGATGTAGAAGCACGACGGCTATATTGTTGAGAGCCAACATGATGGGAAAAGATGCGACGTTGAGTTTAAAAAACCTTAGCTCAATGTAAAATCATGAGGCTCGACCCTAAAGTAAAAGCAAGTCGTCTCGAGTTACGAGTGATTTGAAGTACACTTACGATTGATTTTGTATGACCGAGTGAAGCTTAGTTGCATATAAAGTGAAATTCAGTTAAGGACATAAAAGAATTTAGTCCTCAAGTCAGATTGTAACAGTCAAAGTCCACTGCTAGCAGATATTGTTCGTGAGGTTGACAATGATACATAACGGGTCAAAGCGGACAATATCATTCCTTATAAGAGTGTGAAAACATCTCTATACATAACGGGTCAAAGCGGGTAATACGTAACGAACTAAAGCAGACAATATCTACAAGTGGTAGACTTAAACGGTTATACAGATAAATCTAATGAATATTGGGCAAGAATTTTTGTTGATGCACCATAATTGAATCTTATATCATAACGTTGCATGGTTGAAAGAGTATCTCGTGTGACATCTCGTGTACGTTTGCAATCATTAGATGGGTGTGTTTCAATTTGAGAAAACATTATTTGGAAATTTAGAAATTAAAAAAAAAAGGTTAAAGATTAGATAATGGTGCCCACACGATGACAAATGCAAATTCTAAAAGAAAAAGCTTTTGACTTTTGAAAAGCATGATGAATAATTGATCATTTGGTGATCAATATGGAATTGACACACAAATCAAACAAATTGTACACTCAAAAACATTATTTGACTAAAATAGTGAACATTAATAGCTATTTTCAACAATAAAGTCAAATCAAATTAACGTAGACAGTAACCGTATAAATGTGAGATCCCACATTGATAAGAGAGGAGAACAAAGCATCATTCATAAGGGTGTAGAAACCTCTTCGTAATAGACTCAATTTAAAACTATGAAAGTGACGGCGATAGGTAACGAGTCAAAGCGAACAATATATACTAACAGTGGGTTTAAGCTTCAACTATTACAAATGGTATTGGAGCTACATGTTCAGGATTGTTAGGACTGACTCCCACATTAGTTAATTTAGGGAATGATCGTGTGTTTATAAGTAAAGAAATACATCTCTATTGGTACGAGGCATTTTAGGGAAGCCGAAAGCAAAGCCATGAACACTTATACTCAAAGTGGACAATATCATACCATTGTGAAGAATCGTGATTCCTAACACTAGACACCGAACAGTATACCAACGAATAACATTTGAATTGTAACGTTGAGGCTCACAAACATATTAAAACCTTAAAACTGAAAGCACTCGAGTGGGAATGCATTGACCCATATGTGCAAATAGGTTAAAATTCTCATAACGAGGTGGTCAAAAGGGGAAAAGGGGGAGCCAAGTTGAGAAAATGAGCAACTTTTATGTTATAAACACATCCAAAAAAGGAGAGAGAGGGCTTCTAGATGTGTTGAACTAACAAACCAGACAATCTTAAGCTTACCACAGCCACAGGATTGGGTTAACGAACAGAAAAAGAAAACTAGAAAGATCAGAAGAATTGGGAGAAATCTCTCATTCTATTGAAGAATAAAATTGGCTATTATATAGCGTTACATAATCAAATTCGATAGGACTAAATCTGGTATGACTAAATCTAATTCAAATAATTAAATCAAATCTAATCCAAATAATCAAATCTAATCGAGCCAAGGAGACGAAAAACTTCGGGATTAGGGACCCCAATTATTGAACCCTACTTTTCTTCGTTGTCCATCATGCCTTTGCGCTGTCTTTAAGATGAAGCCAAGTGAAAAGAAAAGGAAGTGCGGCGCGGGAAGAGACAGTACAAATTACTTAGGAAGGTTGTTTTTGTGTCGTGTTTTTCTTTGGGCGGCGGAGGGAGACAAAGAAGTGTGAGTCAAAGGTCGGCTGGTAGTCAAAGATGGAGCTCCACCTCTCTACACTCGCCTAACTAGACACGTACAGCAGCCTTGGATTCGATCATCAAGCTGTGTTGCCCACATTTTTACATCTGAAACATTTTGACGTCTAATATGACGTTTACGTTACGTTACGTGCAGTGCTTTGCTTTTAAGAACGCCTTTAGTTTTTTCTTTAATGTTTGAAATCGTAGACATCCATAATGTTAGATGAATACGACTCTCTACAATTGTATGATATTGTTCATTTTGAATATAAGCTCTCGTGGTTTTGCTTTGGACTTCTCCAAAATGTCTCGTACTAATGGAGATAGTATTATTTGATTATAAACTCATGATCATTCTCTAAATTAGTCGATGTGGGACTTTTATCCAACACACAATACTATGATATTGTTGAGCATAAACTCTAATGATTTTGTTTTTGTGTGAAATCTCTTATTGGTTAGAGAGGAGAGAACCAAACATTTATCATAAGGGTGTGGAAACTTATTCCTAGTAGATGAGTTTTAAAACCGTGAGGCTAGCGGCAATATATTGCAGGTTGGTTATTCGTCAGCACGGGTTTAGCTTATGATGTTTTTGGAAGCTCTTATTCAAATGAATATTTTACAGAGAACCGACAAGAAATTTCATTAATATCTGGTCGTTTTGATTTTTTGGAACAACTCTGATGAATTTAGTAAATCTTTTTAGGAGGAACAAATGATTATCGATAAAACTTATCCTATTTTTACAGTGTGATGGTTGGCTGTTCACGTACTAGTTGTACCTACCGTTTCTTTTTTAGGGTCAATATCAGCAATGCAGTTCATCCAACGATAAACAGGCAAAAACGGACAATATTTTCTAGTGGTGAACTTGAGCTGTTACAATGGTATCAAAGCTAGACACTAGGTAATGTGTCAACGAGGACGCTGGCCTTCAAGGGGTAGATTGTGAGATCCCACGTTCGTTGGAAAAGGAAACTAAATATTTATTATAAGGGTGTGAAAATCTCTCTATAGTAGACGCGTTTTAAACCATGAGGCTGACAGTGGAACGTAACAGATTAAAACGGACAACTATTAACGGTGAGCTTGAACTGTTACATTTTAGTTTCCCCTAAATGACTCGTACCAAAGCGTATATGTAACTCCATATAGGGCCTTGACTCTTCGAGCGAACGAGAAGGCGTTTAGGGTTTAGGGTTTAAAAGGAAACAAAACCAAACACAAGAACCATGACATTATTTTCAGTTAAAGCAACCTTTTGGTTTTTTATTTTTAATTTTATTTTCAATTTTCACATTAAAATTAATGTGGTCCCTACGACACAACGCCACCGCACAAAATCCACCACGTGTTCTCATCTTTGTCAAACTCATTGCCACGCAAATTAATATAATATTATCACCTTTTATCTTTTCATGAAAACACACTGTTCCTCCATCCAGCTGGACTGAACAGCTGGCCTAACCACACCCTCCGCCACCCTCCGCCGCCCCTTCCCCCGCCGGGAAATTTGACTCGCTGTCGGGAAGCACTACGACACCAGAAATCGCTAATTATTGCATTAATATAATCATCCCTTAATTAACCCTAAACCTCTTGTTTAACAAATTTTTTAATAATTAAATGGATCAACATGAAAATTACATAATAACGTGTAAATAAAGTATTCTTATTTATTATATTAATATATTAAAGAAAAATAATTTATTTATTTATTTTATTAACATCATTCTGTAATACATGTCAATGGCGCCAAGATATATGACGCAACACAATCTATATGAAGATCATGTAATTATATTTAATTAACAATTAATTAACCAAATAATTAAATATTAAACATGTAATATTCTAATCTTATAGAATGACATGCAACAGAAGAAGATGCTTCCGGATGTGATTATAATTAATTATATTCTAAATATATAATTTAGTGTCTAATTTTTTTTAATTATTTTTTCAATTTAATACCTAACCTTTTAAAAAGTTTGATTTTTTTTCTCCATTAGGCCATTGTTGTCGTAAATTCATAACATAATGTCAAAATATACATTTTATTTATTGAATTACAAAAAAATACTCGTTAAAAATAGACTGTCACTCACTTGCTTCTAGAATAATAGATATATTAATTATTATATCATATAATATATTTTTACCAAATTTAAAAAAAAAAAAAAAATTAATTTTATATCTATTTAGACTACGAGCGTCTAATAAATTTTAGAACTTTTAGATTTATGTGTCTATTCGATCTCGGAACTTTAAAAATTCTCTAATTTTATATATAATATATCAATTAATTTTTAAATTTTTTAAATAAATTTAGATTATTATATATTTTCAAATTTGATGTATTTTTTTTAAGATAAGTTCATTTAAAATTTTAATAAAAATAAACTATTGAAAGAAAAAAAAAAGACATGGTCTAAATTATAGATTTAGGCATAATTAAAAATACTTAAGAAATTTACAAGGTATCATTCTAAAAGGTTGTATGATACTACGGGTTACACGAAAGGATTAACATCCAACAAATCGGGGATTTCGAACTTAAAAAAATCGCTGCAGTAGCTTTCTTTCTCATCCTGATCAGTCCCATTGCCATTGGCAGTACTGAAATATGTGGAATTTGAGTTCAATGGCGTCGGGCTCGAGTTCAGAGTCGACGTTTCGGGGGAAGGCTCGATGACTTGTTGATGAACTTGTTCTTGTTCTTGTTCTTGTTTATAAAAATCGTAACTTGGAAGAGCACACTCCGAGTAATCGAAACCGTTCAATTCTTGAGTTTGTTGTTGGCAATTTTGGGAGTAGAAGTCAGAGAAGTTTGATGATGGGAATAAATAGGCTTCTCCGCCGCAAGAGGTGGTGGTGGACGGGCTGCATCCGGCGGAGGCTTCATGCAGCGGCGGAAGAGCTGGCGATTGGTCAATTTGGTAGTGGGGTTGTTGGGGAGGAAGCAACTGTGATTGAGATATGATCATGTTGGACTGTTCATGATTTTCAACGTTTTGCATCGAAAAATGAGACATATTGTTAAACGACATGAAGGAATTGGCCAATCTATTGTGAATTCCAATCAACCTTGAGAAACTGTTGATTTGAGAATTGGGATTATTGTAAAAAGATGACCCCAAAATCGACGATAAATCCAAAACATCAAGCCTCGGGTTATGAGTTACCGGATCGATTCCCATTCTCAGAAGCTTTTTTCTAATGTGGGTATTCCAATAATTCTTTATTTCGTTATCAGTTCTCCCCGGTAATCGAGCAGCAATCGCAGACCACCTTAAAAAACGTAAAAAAAAAAAACCCAAATTTCGTAAAAAAAATCACTAAAACTAGAGATTACGAAAAATAATGAAACTTACTTGTTACCCAAAATGCTATGAAGCTGAATAATCGCTTCTTCTTCCTCGAATGAAAATCGTCCTCTCTTAATATCAGGTCTAAGATAGTTCGTCCACCGCAGACGACAGCTCTTCCCACATCGTTGGAGACCTAAAACGACCACAAAGTTTGAAACTTTATCGAATTTGAAGCAAACCCAATTGAGAAATGAGGTGAAATAGAGTAGAGAAGCAAAAAAAACCTGCATTTTTGGGGAGTGTTCTCCAATTTCCATAGCCATGTTTTTGAATATAATCAATGAGCTTCTGATCTTCTTCAGGAGTCCATGGGCCTTTCTTCAAGCCTTCTTTTTCACAGCATGGTGTTCTTCCCATTGTGTATGAATTTCAATGCTTAAAATGAGATTCACAGAGTGAAAAATGGATGAATTAAGCTCTATAAATAGAGACAGAGACATGAAGTCAAATGGGTTCGGTGCCGTCCACAGTTCACGATGACGTGTCCTCTTTCTCTTACTTAAACACACTATAATTACCACACTAATCCAAATTTAATTAAGAGTTAATCATCATAATTATGTGTTTTTATCCATCGCTTTCTTGTCTTCACATTATATATTCATACCTGTCATTGACTTGGTGAAGCCACGTGGCTGGTCTTGTTCATAGATCCTATTGAGCTACCCTCCCATGGCGTTTTTTTCTTCTCCGCTACGTGTATGCCGCGTGGCTTCCTCTCATTGGCTCATCCAATTGGTCAACGTTTCACTGTTTTGAGCTCGAACAGAGGATTTGGAGTTTGTAATATCCAAGACAAGAATTTTAATAATATATTAATTAAATTATTTTTGAATGGGATAGTGATGGAAATGAGCGTTGGATTAAACCAACCAATTTGTTACACGATAAGCTTATCAACCTCCGCACGCTATTTATTGTTCTTTGATTTTTATTTATAACTTTGTCTGCTCCCTAACATGCACCATCTCTTTGTCCATTTACGACAGTTTTCCAGTCAATATATACCTAAAGAAAAAAGAAAAAAGAANTTTTTTTTTTTTTTTTTTGTTGTTCTATCTCTACCGATGATGTCGGCCTTAACAAGTAACCACTAGTACTGGAAATAACGAGTCTTGTACGCTTTTAAAAATCAGATATTTTCTTCAGATTCTTGAAGAGAATTCACACTGTTGGAGGATGAAAGTCCCACGGCTAATTTAGAGAATGATTCATTGAGTTTATAATCAAAGAATACTATTTTCATCTGTTTGAGGCCTTTTGGGGAAACTCAAAGCAAAACCATGGGAGTTTATGCTTAAAGTGGACAATATCATACTATTGTAGAGAGTCGTATTCATCTAATAAACTTCATTGGGTCCATAAAGGCTAAAACTAAAAGGCCCGTTTGAGCTATTTTTTGTAATTTTTTGTGAGGGGGCAATTTTGTCCAAGAAAGAGGGATTTTGCATGATTATGTGTACGGAACTTCATATTGCCTTCAATGCCCAATTATTATTACATCATGAGCTGCAGTTGTTGGATCAATGGTTTGATTTTCTAGATCTTCCATTCTGGATCTTATGCGTGTCTTCATTAGAGCCGTTCAACTTACAGATTGAATGACCTCATCAGTCCATTATGCGAGCTGCCACGTCATGATCCCGCGGCCGCTTGTCGGCCCAGTATCCAAATGTAACGAAGCTCGGATTTTGCATTTGTTATAAAATCTATACCCTAAAGTTTTTTTTTTTTTTTTTGCCTATCATGCTGTTTTATGAATGTTGTATTCATACATGAATGGAATTATATAAAATACACATCAATTTTAGGGTATGTTTCGATTACAACCATATATTTTGAAAAGTTTTAATTTTAGATTTGAAATTTGTTAAAAATATATATATATATATATATATATATATATATATATATATATATATATCTTTTGAACTTTCAAATTTTAAATAAAATACATCTTTTTTGTAAAAATAAGATTTGAAAATGGACGTAAAATCAGTTGTAAATGATATTAGCTTATGTCTTCAACTTTTACCCATTTATTTTCATCTTGTGCTAATGAGGAAAAATCCTCTCAAAAAATGAAAGGCTCAATTAATTCATTAAAAAAATACTCTATTTTCTAAAAAGTGTCAATATTACCCCTGACCTTTCAGGTATATTTCAATACGATCATTCTGAGTAAAAATATGTTACAATCTAGAACAAAAAGTGCCCTAAAAGGAAAGTTGAAAGCTAAACATCACCACATTATTCAAAGATTTCCATAAATAACCGTAGTTTTGAAATATTTAAAAAAAGGTCATAAATAATTTGCAATTTTTAAAATAATAGAGCAAGGTATTTATTAGAGCTAGCCAAAATAAAACATTTATTTCATATTCTAGAAGCAAGCAGAACTGAAACCTACCACAAACATTAGAGACATATTGTGTATACTCTAACTGAAAATTAAAGACCCTCAAAATATGAATAACTCAAAACCTAACCATAGCAATACAAAAAAGAACAGAAACCCTAACAAGAGACTTTCTTGTGATAATGCTAACACAAGATAATTAGCAACTGAGTTCTGATTACTTGAACTTCATCTTCTTATAAACACAATTAGCTAGTTAACTCTCATCACTTGAACTCCAAAAATTTTATTATTAGTTGAGGTTTTTTAAATTATTAAAGCAACCAAATGCCTAATAAAGTATGAAAACTTATTTAATTCTAATTTTGAGAATTAGGTTTATGAAAGTCCATGGACTTCATATATACATTTTAACCAGGCTATGACACGTTTCAGTTGGATAATATGATATACAAAATTTAATGGTTGAAGCCAGCTGCCTACCAGTTCTACTTCTAATTCTAAACTAATGAATTTTTTAATGCCTAAATGGTCACTTCTAGCATGGAAAAAGTGAATGTATGTGAGGACTATATACACCCTGGAGTTGAAAATCACGTCCACAAGTTTCTAATCCATCTTAATCTAAGATCACTACGGTCAAATAATATTTTATTAACCCAGCAACATTTCTTCCGGAGGGTTTTCTTTTCTTTTCTTTTCAATCAAGACATTAGAAAATGGAAGAATTCAAATTTAAAATTATTGTTTTCAAAAAAATTTGTTAGAGAAAATGAAAGGAGAATAAGAAAACAACCAAAACATTTAATTTGAACCCAATGAATTCACATTGATTCATTAAGATACTTTTGTTCCCTCTACGGTGCTCAATATGCCATGAATAATTGTTTCATAAGATAAGACAAATTACTAACCTGGGAATGCAGAACTCCAACATTGCTCCAAAGATAAGACAAATTACTAACCTGTGAACTGCAGAATTCCAACCACATACCTCAATGAATTCCAGTCTTTTCAACAAGGGTTGTGTCATTTACAAAATAATAATAATAATAATAAAAGATAAACAACCTCTCATTGGTTTTCTAGAAACAAATCAAACAATTATAGAAAATAAGCTTTAAATTTGCCTTAATAACCTATACTTTCAAAAGCTTTAATATTATCCTTAAACTTTAAAAAAAAAAAAAAAAAAATACCCTTATTATTGGTTATGGTTGAAAATGGTTAAATATTTTGTTTCAATCGTTTTGTATTTGACCATCATCATTTTTCAAGTTTAGGAGGGGAGATTTTATTTTGGGACTTTCGGTAGGATTTTGTGGGATTCTTTAGTTTGAATTGAATTTATGGGTAATGTTTGGTTGCTTAAAAAATTGGTATAAGACAATGGGAAGGGAAAAGGAGAATATCTAT
>NC_036647.1:4628290-4745904 GCF_002806865.2 Cucurbita pepo subsp. pepo
AAATTTAAAAAAAAAAAAAAAAAAATACCCTTATTATTGGTTATGGTTGAAAATGGTTAAATATTTTGTTTCAATCGTTTTGTATTTGACCATCATCATTTTTCAAGTTTAGGAGGGGAGATTTTATTTTGGGACTTTCGGTAGGATTTTGTGGGATTCTTTAGTTTGAATTGAATTTATGGGTAATGTTTGGTTGCTTAAAAAATTGGTATAAGACAATGGGAAGGGAAAAGGAGAATATCTATGTAAAAAAATGAGGATATATATGGGTTGCTTCAAGTTGGTTCTTTCCCTAACAAGATAACTTCAAAGAAGTTGACTACATTAAAATTTCTTAAATTTTGCAAATAAATATCCAAACAAACTATTAATTAAATTCATCTTTTAAAAAAAATGAAATCAAACAACAAAAACTAAAAAAAAAAAAAAAAAAAAAAAAAAAAAAAAAAAAAAAAAAAAAAAAAAAAAAAAAAAAAAAAAAAAAAAAAAAAACTATATTCCCCGTGCATATATCAAATTAGTTTGGTTGGATTTCTTACATCTAATCGTATCTATACAAAGTCAAGGGCCCTAATTTAGAAATGTTGCTTCAAAAGTTACCAACAAAAAAGTTTCAACAAATCGGTCTATAAAATTTATTGGACTTTAAAAAAATGCATGTCAGCTCCGACAAACTTTTAGGGCAAGACTTAAATAGTGCAATTTCAATAAATTATATTGAATGCACACTTTATCAGACAAAAACTTTTACGTGGCTAAATATAAAGAAAAGACTTACTTCTATAGCTATTAATGTCTACTAATAAAACTATATATTTATAGCGGCTAGACAAAACGAAACTTGATCACCCATGTGATCGACGGTACATGTTGGGAAATGATCAGACGGCCATAGTTCTCGTGGTAGCAAATCTTATGTCCATTCTACAAGGATACGGAGAGTTTTTTTTTTGTTTTGTTTTTTAAATAACCCTCTTAATTGGATCCTTGGGGTGCTAATAAAGATAAATTAGGTTTATTACTTGTCCAAAATATGTGCTTTGGGGATTGCTTTATCTAAATAATTGCTACGTGTGTTTACAATTGGACGGAGGGAGGGCAGATATTGGACAATTGGAAGATTTAACGAAAACATTTGTTCGACAGTTTGTTTCTTCGGCACTTCAAACTTTCAAGTTCCAATAAACACTGAGTAGTGGGTGGGTGGGTGGGAGTTTTCGTCTCCTTCAGATTTTTACAAACCCACATCATTTCCCATCTCAAATCTCATCCCAACTCTGGAAACAAACGACCCCTTATAGGTTCTAATTTGGATAGGTTACCAAAAAATGGACTGATTTGGTTATTTTTTTACTCAATTGCTAAACTAGTCACGTCAATTTTCTTGCTTAACCTTTCCTAAAATGGTGCAGACTTATTTACGCCCCTAATTGGAAGCTTGGAACCACTATGACTTGAAAACCATTGTTATTTGATCTATATGGGAGGAGGGGAGAAAAAGGCAATATAACAAGAAGTCCCAGCCTGAACTCCTATGATAGAGGAGGAATTCACTATATCTTCAGTTTGTGCAGCTGGGGTACGAGAATTGTCTTCATTGGAACAAACAAGTCCAGGTGGCCGGATTTTAAGGACAGGATCTTTGAAAGTGTATTGGTGTAGAACCCAAAAAGGATTAAAATGACTTTCCCGTGGTAAGTCTATAACTAGACTGGAGCCTATGTTATAGCCAAGTTGACATTTTGGATGGAGTTGTAACCTAGACCATTTTGTGCACGGCGTTCACAATAATATAGTACCAAATTGCAATAAAGATCCAGGGACGTGGTAGCCTAATAATTGAACTTTAAGGGATTGAAATTATAAAAGTGGTCGTTTGATTGGTCAACCATTCACATTATTGAAGATAAACTTCGTACTTTACCGTAATTACCTTCCCCCAAAGGCCTTTCCAGTGTTGCTCTCCAAATGCGCATCTGCATAAAAAGTTACTTTGTTAGCTCAACTCCACCAACTGAATAATTTAACTGCCACAAAATCAAATACTTGAATTCTAGGTTGATAAAAATAGCCATCGGTGTGCATTTGGAATTTCCCACTTTGTTTCCACGGATTAATGAGGTTATACAATCCAAAAAGCATCCTTGAGGAATAGTGAAGAAGGATCTTATATTCAAGTCTCTCTGTGCAGCAGTTCTTACAGAAATAGGTCGCATATATATTTTGGGAGATTATTATCTGCATCTCGTGTAAAGCAAGGAACAATCCAGCTCAGTCACTGGCTATTTGGAAGATGTTGACGGGGGCATACACTATAAGGGGAAGGACGTGAAAACAAGCATCTTTTATGCAGAATGCAGAACTATCTTTTTGCACCGTACTATAAATGTTTGCACAAACAAACAAATTTAGAATTTGTAGATTAATGAAGACTGAAGATAGAGCTTACCAGGTTACCTAAACAACATAGATCGAATGTGCACATCCAAAAAAGAAAAGAAGAAATCAAGAACATACGTGTCACATTAGCAGTGAAACAGTGTAAGAAATTAACCAAATACCATTCAGAATGAAACAGTCCGGTGGGAACGTGTAAATTTTGCAGCAATGTAAAATATTAAATTAATCAACCATCATCCGTTGCTCTAGCTCAGACTTTATTAAAGTATGTGTATATAATATTTGTTTGGTCAGCTACTTGTATAACTGTATTTCTTTGCATTTGACCGTATTTTGGCCAAGGTTACAAGGACCTAAAATTTTGACTATTCCCATAATTTTCAGTACTCTTAGTTTGGAAGATATTTCAAACCTGGAAGATTTAGATGGTTTAGTAAAGGCGTTCAAAGAAGAGGTGGGAAGCCTTACCAAATTTAGGTGGTATGTAGTCTCAGCATCAAATAATTGATGAAGTGGACGCCGTCATCTCAATTATAAGATCGTGTAGGTGGCCATTAGTGACAAGAATGCCATCAGAAGGGGATAAAATCCTACGGCCAGCTTGATCAGCAGCAAGATCAATGTCACTGCCTTTCCAGTCAGTCACCTAATCAAACAGAAATAGCTCCATTAGCACTTACACTCATGTGTTTCAGAAAGAAGTAATTGACCCATTCCATGATCATACAAATACAAAACCTTGATGATGATGGTGATGATTACGTGTCCAAAGATTATTGACACCCAGAGTAATTTAGCAGTACCCTGAACCATAATCATGAAGTTCTTGCATGCTACATTTTTTATGTTCTAGATCTAGTAATTTATGAGACTTTTTGTCGTTTCAATTCAGAATGGGCATTTGGGGTAATTTTGGCTTAATGCTACTACAGCATTTTGTGGGGAATGCAGCTAAGGAATAGAGTAGTATTCTTAGGAGAACAGGTAGCCTTGTCCTGGGATAATTTTGTTTGTGTCCATTTAGTGCCTCAGATAAAGCCTTTTGTAAGTCTAATCTTTCGGTGCTGCTTTAAGATTTTTGTAACTCCACTGATTTTTTTACAGTTTTTCACCTGTATAATACTTTATAGATGTAGTAGAAACAATCTAAAAACGAGTAGAAAGTTTCAGAAATCCTTAGCAGTAAACTGATGGCCGTCTCATAAAGTTAGTGTGATTATCATTATAATTCCATGGTAACATTATATATCATATATATCAGTACAACCACTCGTATATGCAGAATGAAAGAAGCAAGGTTATGGACAAGACACTGTTGCATCTAATGCTCGCTTGAAGGCTTGGAGCATCATAATCAGACAACATATTCGATATTGATGCATAATGATTGTGTTGTTGCCTTCGACTATCAAAGTAATCTTGGACGTACCATGTAACATTTCCAAGATTTCTCCAAAAAAAGGTAATGATAATAATATTGGCGGTAACTTGGTATCCTGTAATAAATTTCCAAAGCTTAAATTATAGCATTACAACAATAGTTCTGGCATTTTCAAAAGAAACCAATCCTGTAAAAATGATGGTTCATTCACTGACTCTAATTTCACGTCACGTAAAATCATTAAAAGAAACGCCAGCAAACATGTAAGTATAATAAACGGGGAAAAATAGAGCTTGAAAGGCTTTTCAAAAAGGGTAACGTAGCATACCTTCCCACCGGCTTCATGCACACAAATCATGCCAACTGCATGATCCCAAGTCTGCATAACAACATTAATTTTTTGTTGAGGTGGTATTGCAATTTTTTGACATCGAAACAGAAAACAGAGAAATACCTTGACAATAGTTTGAGATTTTTTTCGAAGAATGAAGACAGATGCCCTACCAGAAGCCACCATGAAATACTTGCATAAACTGCAGGAAAATGAGATGAATAAGCATTAATGAGTGTCTTTATTTCATCTGAAGGCCACAAATTGTGGCATGCATTCGATTAATTTATTTAGTTTATCTTCAAATAATCTTTTTAGCTGTAAAATGCTGATGTCCAACTAAATTTGTGCAGTGAAGGGGTAGGGTACATTCAAGAATAAGATACTCGAGTCCTACAGATCATTAATCTTCGCACCTATGCAATTGATGATCAAACTTACAAACCTAAGAAACCATGCGCTGCAATCACTCATTTTGATGATTAGATTTTCAAGTGGAAGAATCTTGTTAGGAAAGGATGCATATATTATGTGGGTAGAAAATAACCTTCCACAACATGCTCGGAGAAGAAGAATTTGACCATTCCCAACGTGATCAGCATTAGTTGTTGCCTGTAATGAAGTTGATGGGGGAAGCGATTCCCACGTTTGACTATCTGGCAGACAGAAGCGTGCCTCATGCACAAGACGGTATTCATCAACAAAGCATCTAGTCCAGTTATGAAACATTTTGCTTGGGCTTTGCATATCAGATAACCTCCTCGTCCATGTTCCATATCCAGCTTGAGCAATCATTATGGCTCCTGATCTGGACCAGACACCTCCACGCTCAAGATCTTCAGAGTTAGACTCTTCAGACAAATCTACGTGCCAGTTGGGGCATCCCATAACACCTAATACAATCTCTCCTTCAACCACAAGAGCCAAACCTACCTGCAATTTTTCAAGCACTCGTCTTCATAAATATAACTAAGATAAGAACAATGCAGCAGCCAGATTAAATGACATACCACATATAGGACATCATTTCCTCTAAGAAATCCCCGTGTACCATCAATTGGATCCAATACCTGCATTGGAAAACATTCGATTGAATAATGTGCAACTCTAAATCAAGAGCTTAGAAAAAGCTGAAAAATGCAAAGCAAGTATCTTCAAAAATGGATGAAACAGTAAGAAGGGGAAACTTTAAGCCCTTCCATTTCAAATGAAGTGGTATCTTCATAACCTAAAATCACATTAGCAGCGATCAAATATAGCATATGGAATTTCATTGGCAATGACGACACTCAAAAATCAGAAAATTGAAGAAACTAAAGCAAACACAACATTCTAAATTAGGAATCCCCACCCAGTATGTGGCTGGCTTACTTCCGAAAGCAAATCCAACATTCGCTCCCCTGTCAATTGCTTCCAAAACATCATCCTGTGTCAACTCATTTTGGGAACTTGACTTCTCAGTTACTACTGTCAGCACCGAATGTGCTAAATTATTTGCACGTAAAAATGTAGAGTCCTCCTCAGCTACTAATGGAATAGATGGAAATAGAGTACCCAACTCTGCAGCAAAATAAATAATAATAAAGCAGTAGCAGCAGCAGCAGCAACAACAACAACTAGCAAGCATTGCATTAGCGAGTAGGCTGGTTGAACTATTGCATCATCCGCGGAATCAGGCACAGTTAGAATTTATATGAGCAAACGTACGATACTGAAAATGGACCAATGCAGTTATGTAGAATTTAAATTTTTATTACCCAAACTGACTAGCGCCTGAACTCCAAAATCGGCAACAGTAACTGGAGTCTGATCATTCTTTTCCAGAACTTGTCCATCAGCCCGTAGAAGTGACGATTTCACCTGCCAATTATGAAAACTTGAATTCGTCTAGACGACTAAGAGAAATTGGATTGATTGACCTTCCGGTGGTTACTTCCATAAACATTCTCGAAGTAGAAGGTCATCAAACAACCGTAATGCAGTGTTATCAAGACTTAGAATTGTAGGCTCGTAATCTGTAGCTCACTTCCTAACAACCTATTACATTTCAACATCCAAACTGAAAACAATAACAAAATTAAAGAGAGAAGCGAGAGTAATTACATCAACGCATAGACGACAAGCTCTCTGCACCACATCGACAGCTGCTTCAAGCTCTCTCCGATACTTCCCATTCTGCATCGGCAATGGCAGACAGGACCTAACGACATAAATACATAATATACATATATATATATGTCAGGCAAATACACGAATTTCTCCCAAAAAAGACAAAAGTAAAATCACAAGGATGAAGAGAAGAGACCTTACGTTGCAGAATCGGCTGCGTGGAGTTGCAGAGATACGATGAGAAGAACGAGTCCATCGAACAGTTGAGAGTTGAGAGGAAGAGTGAAGCAGAGCCATAGCGGGAATCGAACTTTTCTGGCGAAGACCAAATGTGGGGTGAGAGGAGTGAGAGAGATGAGGAGCTCCATGGGCCGAAGAAAAGGCCCAGTTGGGCCCATTGGTCCATTCATTCCAACACAGCTCCTCTTGCACCTGGATTTCGTATGTGCTGACATGGAAAAAACTGAAATTTAAAATCTTTATCCAAATAAAATAATCAACTGAAATTGCGTCCGACCACAGCAACTTGTCTTGCGAACCACGCTAGCCCATCATTATATGTTCGTTTTTCCATGCTTTATATAACCATATTCACCTTCAATTTCCAGAAAATTGATTCAAAACTTGTTCCATTTCTCCCACTGAAATCGGCTTTGATTCTTCCATATTTGGTTGTGGCATGAGCCAATTAGCGGTACGGTTTGTTCAGAGGACGAGAGATCTGGCTATGAAGAGCGATCCCGCCGCCTTGAAATCTCTCAATGATTCAACTTCTTCTTCTTCGTCTTCTTCTTCCAAGTGCTACTCCGGCAACAAACTCGTCGCCGGTGAGGACCGGAAGGTTAATACAGCCGAAGAATCCTTAAGAACCGTCATGTATTTGAGTTGTTGGGCTCCTACTTGATTTGTCCATCTCTTCTCCTCTTGCTTCTACTCTGTAATTTTCACTTTGTAATTTGCATAATCTGCTGGATTAATATCTTTATTCTTCAATTAAATCTCAATGTCTTCTAGTAGAGAAATACTCGCATTTTTTATTAAAATCAATTAATAACGAATTATAAGATAATCAGTAGAATACTACTATATTTTTGTTATATTTTCGTACTCTTTATCAAGATCAATCAACGAGATATTATAAGAAAATCGGTAGAATACTACTGCATTCTTGCACTATTTATTAACATCAATCGATAAGAGATTACAAGACAATCTAATTAATAAGAGATTACAAGACAATCGATAAAATACTAGTACAGTTTCGCATTCTTTATTATGACCAATCAACAAGAGATCACAGACACGGGATGCAATAATACTATGCTGCTTGAGATTTATTGGGATGAAAACGGGGTAAGCTAGAAGGCACTATTTATTAATCAAGAAGAAATTACAAGACATCATGTATAATAATAATATGCTGTTTAGGATTTATTGAAATGAAAACTTGGGATAAAGTGGAGGGATATTTTTGACTCCAATGACAATTAATTCACTAAATATCTAAATTTTTTTACGTGTATCTTTATTTTTAAAATAATTAAATAATTTTTCTAAAATATTTGATATATTTATTTTTAAAATAACTCAACATCATTTTTCTAAAATAAATATATTATTTTAAAAAAATAAATATAACTATAATAACATTTTTATTTAAAATATACTTTTTTTAATTATTTAAATGAAAAATCAAAATTTTGAATCCCCCTTCCACCATATATATATATATATATATATATATATATATATATATATATATATATATATATAATTTAAAAAGTATTTTATAATTAAATTCCCAAAAATGCCCAATTCAAATGCGTCCTTCTCATTTATCTCCTTCTCCATGTCCACCACATAAAAGCGCGAGCCCTACCAATAAAACCGATAAGCCTCGCCGTCATCTTCCTTCAATCATCTCCCGCAACAATTAACCAGAAATGATCTCACTCAAACCCTCCCCTCACCACAACGGATCCTCATTTCTCTTCAATTCTTCAAATCTTCATCAAAAACTCAGTCCAATCACTAGACATCGGTCCAATTTCCCCCCTCCATTCCGCACCAAAACGACCTTCAAAATCCGCGCCGAACAGGCCGAATCAGGCAACGGCGCTCAAAGACGAACATTCTTGACGCTCGAAGAGGCCGGCCTCGTCGAAGTATCCGGCCTCAGCACGCACGAACGATTTCTGTGCCGTTTAACCGTATATCCTCTGCTTCTCTATTTCCGCTTTCACTATATTTTGCGTTCTTCAATTATTACTGAACCTGTTCTCTGTGTTGGTTAAGATCTCGTCTCTGAATTTACTGAAAGTGATAGCGGAGGAAGAGAAATGTTCTATCGAAGAGTTGAATGCGGGGAGATTATGCGACTGGTTTCTCAAGGATAAGCTTAAAAGAGAGCAGAATTTGGACTCTGCCGTTCTTCAATGGGACGATTCCGACCCTCTCTTCTGAGGTTTTCCTCTCCCTCCTCCTATCCGAGCTTTACTTCTCAGACACATGAATTTCTATTTATTTACCTGTTAACTTATTAACTTAATTGTTATTTTAACATTTTCACTTCATAATTCAAAAGTTAAATGATTTTTAAAAATATAACATTGGTGTTTAAATTTTAATTAAATCGTTGTTTGTATTATGTACCGTAGTTTTGTATTTTTTTTTAATATACTAATTATTAAATAAATAAATATCTCTTTCCCTGTACATGAAATCTTTTAATACCCAAAATTATTTTTTATTTTCTTAAAAATAAATCAATTATAAATTTATACTTTAATATCAAAATGTGTTCCCTTAGAAAATTCTATAAATTTGTCTCATGTGTTATAATTTTAATTTTTATTATTCGAGACACGATTCATAAAAATGTTTATTTTTATTAAATTATTGATAAATTTTTTTCGTTCAAGGGATTCAAACCTAATTATTTAAAAAAAAAAAAAAAAAAAAAAAAAAATTGAAGTGATTGAATTTTAGGGGGGAAATGGAGAATACAAGTGGAAGTGGAAGGGAAGGAAAAAGAATAAGAATGCGAATTGATCAAACCCTCTTAGTCAACAAGAAATGGTAAGGTAGTCATCCACTAAATTAAAAAAGGGTTAAATTAGATATATCCATCCAATATTTCGTTTTTAAAAAAACATTTTGACATTAATTTCATCCGTATCTATAATTGGTTCAATTTACACTATATAATCTTTTTTTAATATAATAAATATAGAATAAAATTTAAATTTCCTAATTAAGATTTTTTTTTAATCTCATAATTTCATATTTGAATGTGATAAAGGATAAATTCATATTTGAAGATGAACACGACTCGCATAATATTACGAGCCCTTTTCAAGAAGCTCAAAGCAAAGTCATGAGAACTTATGCTCAAAGTGGACAATATCATATCATTAGAGATAAGTGATTCGTGATATGAGAGCTATGCCCCTAAACTTAGCTACGTCAATAGAATCCTCAAATGTAAAACAAATGACCCCAAAAGAAAAAAGAGTCAATGGCGGCTCCTCGAATGCATAGTAAAAATGACTAAGACTCCAAAAGAAAAAGAAGCGTACTTTGTTCGATAGGAGTTGGATGAATGTCCACATCGGCTAATTTAGGGAATGATCATGAGTTTATAATCAAGGAATACTCTCTCCATTGACACGAGGTCTTTTGGGAAATTACAAAGCAAAACCATGAGAGCTTATGCTCAAATTGGACAATATCATACCATTAGAGATCGGTGATTCCTAACATTCTTTATTAATATTTCTATCCAATCAAAATAATTCAAGAATAATGAGTATATATTAAGTTTTTAAAGTTGGATTTAGGTCTTCTAACCCCATTTGTTGTAATCAAATAATAATAAGACATTGATTAAGAGTAGTTGTAACTAATATATGCTTTGGGGATAAAAATGTAACTAATATACATAAAGTTCACATTGAATTTTTGGGTACCCAATTTTGTCTTTATTACCAAAAAGAAATGGAGGGAAATGCCGTATCAGGAACGAATAATATTTGAATTGATTTTATTTATTATAAAAAAATAATAATAATAAAAATAAATAAATAAAATAAAATAAAAAAGAAAAGAAAAGAAAGTGGATGCTTGCATAGTGAAGACAACGTTTTAGACGCGTGGATCGGATCAGTTTCCCCCGCTAATCATGTACCAAGGACAACAAGATTCAATAAAAAGCCAAAACGCGCCTTACGGACCTCAACTCATTTTCTTCACTTCCATTTAATTCTTTTCACTTCCGCTTTTATCTCTCATTCTCTCTCATCTCCTCTCTCTCTCTCTCTTCGGCTCGCCTTCCGCTTACGTCGAAGCTAAAAGGTGTCTCCTCCTCCTCCTCCTCCTCTTAACGGCCACTTTAAACTGCCGTGGCTGGTACTCCGCGTGAATTTTCGAAGGCCGACGACGAGTTTGTTTCCTGTCCGATGCTTTGATTGAGCTCACGGAGGTTTCAATGATGGCTATTGATGATCAAAAGTCAACGTCCGATGGAAAGGTTTGGGGTTTTTTGAAGCAAACGTTTCGGCATTCCGCTAGTGGCGCTACTACTTCGTATCGTACCTCTCATCAGACTCATCCGCCTGTGGAGAGGACAAATCCTCACACCTCCGCCTCTGTCTCCTCCGTTGCTAGGTCGCTGCTTCCTACCCGGCGCCGGCTCAAGCTCGATCCATCGAATAAGCTTTTCTTTCCTTGTGAGTGTTTTTTATTTTTTTTTATTTTTTTTTATTTCGTTTTGTGAATTTTTGTTTGATTATTCTTAGTTGGATTTGTTCTGCTCATTATATGATCTCGATCTGTGTTGACTTTTAACTATCAGCTGCATTTCGGATTTAGAAAGTTTGAATTTTCGAATTGATTCGAGTTTCTGGGCGATCTTAGATTTAATTGATTTATCTTTCTGTTTTTGAAGATGAACCTGGCAAGCAGGTCAGGAGTGCCATTGGAATAAAAAATACAAGCAAATCTTATGTTGCATTCAAGGTGCGAACGAACGTCCTATTCTAGGCATTGTAGTTTTGCATTTTTGTATCCATATTCGAGAATACAGATATTTTGTTTTACAGTCTTGTTGATCACTGGACACTAGGAAGTGAGTTCGTGTGTTAGTAGTAGTTAATAGTTATGATTTCCAAAAATAGCTCTCTTCCTTCCTAATACTGTCTGTAAAATTAGGCTTATTGTGATTATTGATCCATTGTGTTTGAATGTTCGTATAGTTCCAAACCACTGCACCAAAAAGTTGCTTCATGCGTCCTCCTGGTGCTATTCTTGCCCCTGGAGAGAGCCTCATAGCCACTGGTAAACTATTTTCCTGGATGTCTTATCCATTTTGTGTCTGTTCCTAGGTTCATATATAGCAGCCGCGAACATTAATTTGCTTATTTCTCTTTATCGTTGTTCTTGAAATTGGTGAATTTTGACGTTTCTTATTAATTTATAATTTTTATTTGCTGTCAATGTTGGATGGATCTCCTAGTGTTCAAGTTTGTTGAGGTTCCCGAAAACAACGAGAAACCCGTGGATCAAAAGAACAACAGGGTTAAGTTTAAAATTATGAGCTTGAAGGTGAAAGGACAAATGGATTATGTGCCTGAACTGGTGAGTCTCACCCTTCCCTTAGCTTGCTTTTTTCCAATTATTTATGCTTTGTTGGGAGTTTTATTCAACTAGTTAATCAAGGTCTTAGTGCTACAAACATGCAGTCTTGTCTTGTTTCACTTTAGCTTATTGATGATCCTGTAAGAGGAAACGGAATTGTCAATATGTAGAGGAGTTTCAGTTGTCACTTGTCAGAATTAGAGGGCTATATGTTGTTCATTGGTGAGCGAGGTCTGTATGCCGTTTTAATTAATAATCGCCACAATGAAAGGACTATTGGTTCCGCACAAGATTCTTCACAAATTTAGGTTGAACATTTGATGAGAAGTAAAGTTTGGGTGAATAGTCTCCTTAGCGGTATATGCATCACATATCAGTCGCTGGCCATCATATTTCATGATTTGGTTTTGTTTTTAATAGAGTTTTGTCAATATTCATTTCTGGTTAGGACATGTAATTAAAACAATTTGGTCTTCTTTTGAATGGTGTAATGCTTCTTCCCTCCTTTTACAGACTAGTTTAAGTGACCTTATGATAAACTGGTGGGCCTGCTTGTAACCGCAGTTTTGGCTCCCTCACCCCTGTATATTTCACTAACCTAATCTCATTTAAAAGAAAAAAAAAATAGATGTCTTACTCCTAACTATTCTTAAAACGTAACTTCAAACTTATGAATATCACTTAGTTCACATGTTGCTTGTTTTAGAATGCCTTTTATAACTTTCCTAACAGCCAGAATCTATGCCTTTTTATGCTGGACTAGGAAAAGCAAGCGAAATGAATACTGATCAAACATTCTTCTTTTTCTATCTTGATTTAGTTTGATGAGCAGAAGGACCAAGTGTCTATAGAACAGATACTGCGGGTTGTTTTCCTGGATCCAGAGCGTCCTAATGCTGTAAGTTGGTTTATTGAATGATAATAAATCAGAAAAGAAGTGTAATAATTTTGACTAGTAACCCGTTTCATTTCTGTTTCTGTGTAGGCTTTAGAAAAATTGAAGCGCCAATTAGCGGAGGCCGATGCTGCACTTGAGGCGCGCAAGAAACCAGCAGAAGAAACAGGTCCAAAAATAATTGGAGAAGGGCTGGTGATAGATGAATGGGTGAGTTTATCCTTAGTTTTGGTATGCAAATCTTCTAATATTTTGAATCAAACGAATTTCACTCTTCATGTTCACTTCCATTTTGTGTTTGTTCAGAAAGAAAGGAGGGAAAGATATCTGGCGAAACAACAAGTTGAAGGCGTAGACTCTGTATAGATTTGGTTTCAGTTTTCCGGGTATGCTTCTGTAATTTGAAAGGGATTTCCAAATGAATTCTAGCCTTAAATAGTCGTGTTGTAATCTTTTTGGTATATTATCCAAAATATTGTTTAGGTGAAAGTGAGGTTATTTTATTTCCATTGAAAGAAACCCAACCCCCCCGAGGTCAAGTCGTGTAATTTGAGACACCCACTGGGAAATTACTCTTTTATATGTAGATAAAGATAATGTCATTTCTTTCGTTCGTTCGTTCTTTCTTTCTTTCTCTCTAGTAAAAGATTCATAAACAAGAACAATCCAATAGAAAAACTACTTAATATACTCAAATTTTGATTCTGAATATTAAAGAAAAAAATGATTTCCCCCATGGAAAACAATGGTAATCATCTAATTATACAAAAATATTATTGGAATTTGGTATTCAAATATGTGGGCAGACTTCTCTTGACATTGTCAAAGTGCTGGACTTTAAACAATTAATAATTGTTTGAAGACAGGAATTTCAAATTACAAAACAAGATCGGTGTTATCGTTGACTCGTAGGTCTTGCGGTCGCTTTATAGAGTGTTTTCTTTTCCCACTATAATTATAAATTGGGTACTGCAATCGTATACATAGCATTAAAATGTCTGCAGCTGAAGGAGTCCTCTCCGGTGACGCTATAAAGGAGTATCCCGGAAAACTTACTCCCTTTGTCGCCGTAACATGCATCATCGCTGCCATGGGTGGTCTCGCTTTCGGTTACGATATCGGAATTTCAGGTACTACTTTCATTTCTTTAATTGTTAAAACTCAGAAGCAGCTTATAGTATGATTGAATTGATACATTATTGTTATTATTTTAGGCGGGGTGACGTCCATGGACTCTTTTCTGGAGAAGTTCTTTAAGGATGTTTACGAGACAAAGAATCGGATTTCAACCAAAAACCAGTACTGCCAATACGACAGTGCTAGTTTGACGATGTTCACGTCCTCGCTCTACTTAGCAGCGCTGGTCGCCTTGCTCGTGGCGTCAACTGTGACGCGTAAGTTTGGCCGGAGATCTTCCATGCTCTTAGGCGGCGTGTTGTTCTGTGTCGGCGCGATCGTTAATAGCTTCGCCACTGCCTTTTGGATGCTCATTCTCGGCCGCCTTTTACTCGGCTTTGGTATCGGATTTACAAATCAGGTAAATTTTCTAATTTTATGCGTTCAATAAATTTATAAATACTAGGCAACCTTAACTTATTGCATAGTTTTTGGTTGGATTGTTGTACACAACTACAGTCTTTGCCACTCTATCTTTCTGAAATGGCTCCCTATAGAAACAGAGGCGGTTTGAACTTCTTCTTCCAATTATTCATCACAATCGGCATCCTTATAGCCAATGTTGTTAACTATTTCTCTGCCAAGATTAAGGGTGGGCGGGGATGGCGATTGAGTTTAGGGGGAGCCATAGTCCCAGCTCTGATTATCATCATTGGCTCAGTCCTCCTTCCGGACACCCCCAATTCAATGATTGAAAGAGGACAGCATCCCCATGAGGAAGCCAAGAACAGACTCAGAAGAGTTCGTGGGGTTGAAGATGTTGAAGAAGAATTTCAGGATTTGGTTGCAGCCAGTGAAACCTCAAAACGAGTCAAACATCAATGGAGAAACTTGCTGCACAGGAAATACAGACCCCACCTCTCTATGGCCCTACTAATTCCTTTCTTCCAGCAACTCACCGGCATCAATGTCATCCTTTTCTACAGTCCCCTCCTTTTCAACTCTATCGGCTTCGAATCGGATGCTTCTTTGATGTCCGCCCTCATCACTGGCACCTGGAATGTGCTTGCCACTATTGTTTCGATTTACGGCATCGATAAGTGGGGACGAAGGTACCTTTTTTTCGAGGGAGGCATTCAAATGTTGATTTGTCAGGTACTTTTAAAAGTTGAGAGACGTATTAGAAACTATTGTTCTTCATTCTTAATCTAAACCTGGTGTGTTTTGGTTGTTGTTTTCCCGTAGACGATTATAGCAGGGGCGATTGGAGCAAAATTTGGAGTGAGTGGCATGGTAGAACAGTTGCCAAAGTGGTACGCAATTGTAGTGGTGCTTTTCATAGGCAATTATGTTGCAGGTTTCGCTTGGTCTTGGGGGCCTCTGGGTTGGCTTGTTCCCAGTGAAATCTTGCCATTGGAAATACGATCAGCGGCTCAAAGTGTGAATGTATCTGCAAACATGTTCTTCACTTTTGCAAATGCGCAAGTGTTCTTGACGATGCTGTGCCACATGAAGTTTGGAGTCTTCATTTTCTTTGGGTTATGGGTTTGTGTGATGACCCTTTTCGTCTACTTCTTCCTGCCTGAAACCAAAGGCATCCCAATTGAAGAAATGCCCAAAGTGTGGAAGAGCCATTGGTACTGGTCAAGATTTGTGACTCATAATCATCACCAAATTGGAGGCCTAGAGATGGGTGAAGGACGGCAACAAGTAATTTCAACTGTCACACCATCATTGGATGTGATTTATGAGATTAGAACATATTAATTCCCCAAGAACAACAATCAAGCTAATCTGATGCGGAGTTTGAACTTCATTTTTTGTAAAGCCAAATGATCCTTAATACTTACAAGGATTTAGAGGGTGAGAACGAAAGACGGGGCATCTCTTCTCGGACCTGCAACGGAGCGGTATACATAAACACTTTCAGCCTCACATTCATCACTCCCACCATCCTTAATAACCTCAACGTTCAACCTCGGCACCTGCTTCGCCAAAATTCGACACCCATTCATCGTCACCTTACAGGCCGACATCCATAGAGATCTCATGGATTCATACCTTTCCAAACCAGAAAGCAAAGCAGCATTTCCAAATGGACTGTCTCTGATTTCCAGTTTTCTCAGCTTTGGACAACCACTCATAACACACTGCATTCCCCAGTCGCTGCTTCCAGCAAAAGCCACTGAAAGAGTTTCCAATTTTTTTGCATATTTCCCTATGTATTCAAATGTTATGTCTGTTAGCAAACCCGAAATGGCTAGTCTACGTAGCTTAGAGCATGTTTTCACCACCGCACCAAAGGCCTCGTCCATTGGTTGCTTTGTAAGATAGTCAGGTTGGTGGGGGTTCATAATACAGAGACGAAAATGGGTGAAATCTGGGCAGTTCTGCACAATGGTGGCTACAGCCTCGTTTGTCATCTGATGACAAAAGTAGAGAACGTAATGGAGTTTAGGGCAGCCATAAGAGACAGCAAGAAACCCAGACTCTGTTACCCCATGAACTAAATTGTCAGCATACGGATCTGCTGGAAATACACGCAGTTCCTCTAGCAAGGGGCAGCTGAGTCCAACAGCCTTCAGGCCCTTGTCTTCAACTGTGTCTAAAACCTGCACCAATAAGATGGCTCTGTTAGGAACCAGGAATCTCCACAATTATACGATATTAACCACTTTAAGTATAATTGAGCTTTAGCCAATGTGTAACTCCCTCCCTCCCGACAATCTTCACTAGGCTCAACCAAAACAAAAATCAACGGTCATATAAAAGGAGAGAAAAATGAGGCATACCCAAAGGCGGCGGAGGACGGGGCAGTGGGAAAGAAGACCAGCAAGTTCACCACCGTGCAGAATGGCGTAGCTGAGATTCAAGAAAGTTAAGTTGGCAGAGGCAGGAAAAAGAACTTGGAGATACAACCCTGTGGACTCCAACAAGCCCGAGAGAGTATGAAGATTGTTGCAACTTTTAAAGGCATCTTCGAGGTCGTAGTACTGCCGAAGAGTGAGCTCTTGAGAGAAAGAGCCGGTGCCTAACTCTGTTAACTGAGGAGCATTAACAAGCAGCCTCTGTATTTGTTCTAAGTTTATATTCCTATTGACCTTCAAAACCTTCAATGAATTGCACCTTTTCACCAGCTTCTCAAGGGACTCAAAACTGACGTCGCTGTTCAAACTTGCAAAGTTGAGTACTTGCAGAGATTTCAAGGTATCTGGGAAGCAACTCAGCCAATTTCCACTCTTGTCATTGATGTCATTCTCAAGTATGTCCAGCTCCGTCAAGTTCCTGACACCAAATTACAAGTCAGAGTTTTACTTGTAATCTCTAGCATAAAACTAATATTTTTCTCTTGGTAGTATCTGTTAGTTTATAATACATAACTAGTAGATATTGCTCTCTTTAGATTTTTTCTCTCCGACTTCCCAAATAGAGGTTTTTACACCATTAATAAGAATATTTCCGTTCCCCTCTTCAACAGATGTGGGATCTCAGCAAGGATGTGACGTGCCAACGACCATATGACAGAAAAAAGCAGGTTCGATGTCGCATCCAAGAAAAAAGGGCAACATTAAAAAAAAAAAAAAAGTTTGAAAATTTCTCATCAGAGTTCAATGAGGAGCGAGCGATGGTATTATAATAGGTACCAATAACAGAATCATACGCAGTAGAATTGTATTTATTATGAGTTCAAAACTTTTGAATATGATTCCGAGTGGATACTGTGTGAGTGGTGTCCATCAGCAACCCCATATAAAACTAACTGAAACAAACGAATCAGTGACCAAACCAAACATTGCTTTAATTTCATAACCATTTGCTGAGAGGGAATCTAAAACAAACAGAAATCAATATTCTACCAAAAGGGATTTCCCAAACAACCCAGATCTCATCTTAATGAATCACAGTTTTCAAAACAAAAGAAGAAGAAGAAGAAGAAGAAGAAATGACATACTTGCAGTGAGTGGCAATGGCCGCAAGCCCATCGGTGCTGAACCCATCGCAGCTCATCATTGAAAGCGCTTTGAAATTAGGGAACGAACGACCCAAAAACTCCAAGCTCTCGTCAGTTACAGTCATTCTTTTCAGCCTCAACTCTTCAAGATTTGGGTATTTTGAAGCGAACACGACAAGCCATGAATGAATATCAGCTCCCCAATTCGGTGGCACCAAATTGAAATCCGAAAACCTAGGTTTCCCCTTCAACGACACACTCCTAATGTTCGGGAACCGTCGGATTACAATTTCCGGTGAAACAGAGTAACAGTTCCCGATGAAAACGTGGGTTCGAGACCACCGCTCGGCGTTGAACCAATCTTTACAAACCAGAGATACAGAGCTTCTATCTTTTCGAGACTTAACCAAACCCAGAACCCTTTCCAATACCTCATCTGGGAAAATGGAACCACCCCGAGTCGACTCGTCCGAGTCCCCTGACCCCCCCTTCTTCTTCCTCTTCGAACTCATTTTTCCCCTCAAAAAACACCCAACAGATTGATTATCTGAAAACCCCCATAAGGAAAATCAAATTCGAAAATGTACTTCAAAATTTCCCAGAAACAAACAACGCCGAGTAATTCAAACCAAAATGAATAAGAACAGGACGAGTAAAACAGAGATCTACAAGAACTTGAAAATCAAAGAGGAAACTGAGAGTAAAGCGGAGAATCGTATATGAAGTTAAAGAAGAAACAGAGGAGGACCGAGTTGACTCGGTGAAGCTAATAACGAAAATGGGATGTTTTGTAGCGATTGGGAAGTGGGAAGAGCCAAAGTGAGAAAGCCGAGTAATTGCGTATTATAGAAAAAGCAGAAGAAACAGAGTAAAACAATGCCTCTAATAAACTCCATTTCTTTCTCCAACCTCCACCACTTGCGTTTGCCCGCGTCTGTTCAACCTCCAATACAATTCTGCCACGTTGCCTCTTTCTTTTCCTGTTTTGATGACTGTAAATCCGGGCAGCGGATTGCCCGGGGACTGCCCTTCAGTTGTTGAATCTCAGTTTAGTAGATTTATTATAATATTAATTTAATGAATTATTGTTTTTTTTTTTATGGAAAAAAAACAAAAATAAATAAAGAGAAAGAAAATTGTTTTTTTTTTTTTTAGGTCAAATAAATTATAAATAAAAAATAATTCACTACATTTTTCAATGGGCAATTATTTGTGGAAGGGGCTCACTTCACCTCATCATCACATTCTTCACCCCCTTTTTGCAACCAAAACACTTTCTCCCTTCTACCCTTTACCTTTTTATTTTCGTGTATTTTTAAAAATTCATCGTCCGCTACACATCAGTGTTCACAACTAGCAGATATTATTCGTTTTGGCTCGTTACATATCGTCGCTTGCCACTGCCACGTATCGTTGTTAGTATCGCGGTTTTAAAACATGTCTACTAGGGCGAGGTTCTACTCTCCAACCGATGTAGAATCTCACTATCCACCCCCTTAGGGACCCAACGTTCTCACCAGCACACTGCCTGGTGTCTATCTGTGGTACTATTGGTAATAGTTTGAGCCCACTTGGTAGCCTCACAATTTTAAAATGTGACTGATAATAGTAAGAGATTTCCACTTTGTTCACACTAAATACCTTTAATTTTTAATTATATATCTAATAAATCCAGCCTATTTAAGATTTTAAAAAGTTTCAACCAATTAGCCATAAAATTAAATTTGTGTTTTTTTTTTTTTATTATTTTATAAATTTAAATCCAATGACATAAAGATTTATGAAAATAATGTTCAAACTTCTGAAGATCAATCAAAGTCAAGTTAACTTCTAATCGAAACTTGATTCATGAAAAATGACTGTTAAAAAATTTGAGCTCTATTCACATAATTTCCTACTTTTAAAATTGAAATAAAGTTAATTGTCTGCTTTTTTTTAGGTATCATTTGCCATAACGTCACATTATACGAATTAAACTAATTACTTCAAAAATTTGACCAAATTAATTCGAATCATAAAAATTGAATTAGGTTAAAGTTAATATTTTATTTGAATTGAGCTACCAAATCAAAGAAATGATCGATTTTGTTTCACTTACAGGTTCAATAACCAGGTTTTCAATTTATTCTGAACCAAATCGAGAGCTTTTCTATCTTTTCTCCATTCTCAACAGCATGATAACTCTTCACACCATTGTCACTTCCAATATTCGCTATTTGTCATTCACAAAAGATCTCTCATCCACCGACCATTCTTATAAGATCTCTTATATTTGTGTTCATCATTATTAAAACATGTATGTCGTTTAATGATGCCACCCAAACTAACTTAACTAACACAACCAAAAATATAAAGTTCAGTTGGGTTGCCTTCTCCAACTCGATCTAACCAACTCAAAAAAAAAATCTTAAATTCAACTCAATTCAATCCATATACACTCCTCATTACACTTACGTAGGTTACATTTAATACATAGTTTTATAGATTAATTTAAAATTAACGACTTACGCTGCCCTTCTCTCTCACCACCTTGCATTGCAAAGATTTTTCGACGACAATGGGGGATTCGCCCTCGATGTGGCGGTCACATGTGGGAAAGACCGAAACACCAAAGGAAATATATTTAAAATAAAAAAAAATAAAAAATAGTTTAGATTAATAATGAGTGTGAATGGGTTATATTGAATTAAAATGATAAATGTCACGTGAGACCCTCATCTACAATTCCATACACAGCTAATGCTCACGAATCTCTATGATTAAAGATAATCATTCACTAATTAAACATTAATTTTATTGCAATCTTACATGGCCAATCACATTACAGCTCATAACCATCTGGCCTCAACTCTTTAATTAATCTCATAATTGAAGCCCGACACAGCCGAGCCAGCCAGCCGGAGCCAGCCGGAGCCGACTACATTAAAAAAAATAATAATAATAAAATAAAAGATAAAAAGGAAATTAGGGAATGATCCTTTTGGAAAAAGGGTAGGGTAGCCCACTGTAAAAATGAATAAATATGGGGGGAATTTCGTAAAATGTCGAGCCACTCATGATTAAGAATAAAAGGAGATGGTGGGGCCCGCTGGGTTTAGTTGGGCACTCTAATGTAATTACTCAACTCATTGGGGGCTCTCTCTGCAAATAAATTAAAATTAAAATTTGTAATTGTTTAATTTTATTAAAAAAAGAATAATTATTGGAATTGGTGGTGATAGAGGGGAATAGATTACAACCGCATGTTGCGTAGTGTTGTATTTGTGCCAAATCACTCTCTTCAATGTCCACATCATTATCTAATTCTCTTTACACTGAAATTAAATATCTGACGTGTGATGGGGGCCTGCTTTGGGGTTCTTACACGTGGCACCTTTTCCTTCCTCCCTAATGTGGCCCAATTTCTTGTTGCCTTCTCCACATCAGCAAATCTCGCTTCGTTTCTAATTTGATTATTTGGGCTGGTATTCCAGGCCCATAATAATAAGCCCATATTGATAGGCCCATATTGATAAGCCCATATTGCTAGGCCCATATTGATAAGCCCATATTGATAGGCCCAAATTGATAGGCCCCAATTCGCATGCAGCCCAAAAATGTGGTGCTCCCATTGGGCTGGTGGCTGGTTCGCCTGAGTTAACCACCCTTCTTTATTTAATTTCGGAAGAGAAAATTTAACTATTTTATCCTAGCTTTATAATTAATAATTTCAATAATTCTATTAATGTAGNGATGTGGCAAACTAAACTAAAATAAACTTGATTTTTTTTTTAAGAGTCTTTTATAATAAATATATGTTTTTTAATATTTCTTTCTCATTCAGATATTAAATTTGAAACGTCTAAAAATTGATACATAGAGTTTATGTTTTTCAAACAAATTCGAGTATATGAATTGATACAACTAATTTGGATCTATTTTTGCTATAAAAGGGATCTAAATTGGGGTGTGATAGTATTAATTAATTGTCTTCCTTCAATCTAAACTCTTGATTTCGATTCGAGATTCCTTTGTTTTCCTTTTTAACGTCGAGTTAAAATAATACGATGTAATATTTGGAGAGTATCTTTAACTAGCCTCTAGTTTTTTTTATTTCATTTGATTTTTTAAATTTAATAACTAATAAGCTTTTTAAATTATAAAGAATTATATAAACATCTCTATACGTTCTAATTAATATAAATTGCTTTAATTTATCAATAAAAGTGAAGATGTTTTTTTAAACATTTTTAATTTGGATTAGATATAATTAAATAGTCAACTTCTACCTTAAAATTCAAGGATGATAAAAGTCCAAACTAATTTAGAGAATGATCATGTGTTTATAATCAAGGAATACTATCTCCGGAGGCTTTTTGGGAAGTTCAAAGCAAAATCATGAGGCTTTTTGGGAAGTTCAAAGCAAAATCACGAGACTTTTATGCTCAAAGTGATCATGAGACTTTTATGCTCAAAGTGAACAATATCATACCACTGTAGAGAGCCATGTATTTATATGATATGAATGATGAACGATGTGTGAAATGATATGAAAAATGATACAATATGTACAAAACGCTAGCAGAGTTGTATTAAATGATAATGAAAATGGAAAAACATCCACTAATGAGAGCTGAGAGCTACCAGAGAAGGCTCGTCCGATAAAAAATGAGGCCCAGCATGATTATCCATACCACATATCGCATGGATGAACTGTATATTTCTTAAAATACTCAAGCCGGGTGTCAAACTAGAACAACAAAGGGATCATATGTTAATTTCAAAACAAGATTATCATCTTAATTTGAATATAAAAATTTATCTAATAATGACCTCCTGAAAAGTGTGACTCAAAGTAGATAAGAACGAGGGTTTGGAAAAAGGAATTTAAATAATTATGGCATTCTAGGAATTCGCGAAAGACAGCCCCCACTAGACATAATTATTTAGTATCAAAAACAACAAAATTACTTGATTGAGACCATATACACAACAATTAATGATGCCGTAAACTAAGTGTATTTTAAAATGGGGAAGTTTAGCTTTAAAACCAACCAATCATTCCAGCACTAACTATGAACACTAAAAAAATCGATGTCCAAATACATTAGCAGCAACCAGTTCGAACATGCCACCAATAATAGAACATTACATCCAACCCAAGCCAATGATCATAAAGCTTTCATTATTATCATATTAAGACTTGCTCGCTCAAGATCTTGTTCCTTTTTTTGTTTGTCCATCTGGAAATCAACACTTGTATATCTGGAAACCAGCTATTTGATTATTAGCAAGTTAATTACATGAATTAAGGCAATTAATGATTGGGCTCGATTAAGTTGTAGCAGTGTCTTGCGAATTTGATAAATGGAGCGTCCTACTTTTAGAGATGAATCGATAATAAGCCTTCTGTAAAATCCTACCCCACTTGGAGAGGAGAATGATACATGTTTTATAAATGTGTGGAAATCTCTTATAGTGACACCACAATGAATGAAATTGGGATATGAATAGAATAATGAAATAAAGTCACTTTGAGGTTCTCTATGAAATGAGATATGGAACGGAGGCCATTACGAATGAAACCTCGAGCTCCTATTGGTCATGGATTAAAAACGGTTGTTCCTCAATAGCTCAGTGGTAGAGCGGTCGGCTTTTAACCGATTGAGTTTTAAAAACTTTGAGAGAAAGTCAAAAAAGAAAAGGCTCATTGGAAAGGAGAATGAAACATATTTACATGAGTTTACAAAGGTTAGCTTATGCACTTTAAAAACTTTAAGGGAAGCTCGAAGGTAAAAGTCCAAAGAGTATAATACTATTAGCAGTGGGCTTAGACATTTTAAGAGAAGAAAGCTCGAACGTAAACGCTCAAAGAGAGCACGCTCAAAGAGAGCAGTGGACTTCCATTTTAAAAACCTTAATAGAAGCTCAAAGATAGAAGTCCAAAGAGGACAATAAAGAGAGCGGTGGACTTCCATTTTAAAAACCTTAATAGAAGCTCAAAGATAGAAGTCCAAAGAGGACCATACGGCTAAGGGTGAGCTTGTACATTTAAAAAAATTTGAGGAAAAGCTGGAAAAGCCTAAAGAAAACAATATAGCCCCATGATTTCCGATAGTTGTGAACTCTTTTACCAATTAAAAGGTTCAAATTCCTGTACACATTTCTAGATAATTTGAAGAAGGAAAAAGAAACTGACCTCTAATGAGACGAAGTTTCAGGGTCGCCAGGTCATGAATTCCAGATTATACAGAGCACATTTCCACAACTTAATTGGGAAAAAGGCAGTCGAAGTTGAGACACTTCTGGTAATTCCTATTGTGTTTCGAAATCCAGCTTTTTTCCCTCTATGCCCACCTCAATTCCTCATACGTTACAGATCGTTTTAATCACACACCACACCAAAAGGGAAAGAAAAACAGAAACCCCACAATCCCATCTGCCAATGATGGGAAGTTATTCAAATTGAATCAAAGCCAGCAATACATATGGAAACCAGAAACGTAGGCTAAGTGGTGACACGAAGTTCCGAGGAAAATGGGCTTCGTTTTTATTAGACAGAGAACAAATGAGAGCAACAGTATAATGAACTGTTCGAATTTATCAGAATTTGAAAGGGACTAAACCAAAATGCTACCCTTGTAAACGAATTTACCTATCAGCCTGCCTCTGTAATACATGTACAAAAAGAACGAGATGCATTCCTAACACACCCATCTTCATCTTCATCTTCATCTTCAATGAAAGATTTGAAGAATTTGTCAGTGAAAATGTCTCAGATCCCTAACTACGTCTTTCTTCCTACCAGCACACCGTGTTTCTACAACAAAAATACAGATGTATTTACAGAGCCCTCTGGCTTAATTCACATCTCTGTCTCAATGGCGTACTTTTTCCTTGGCCATTGCTCTTCTTCGGCGAACAAGGCCACGGAAATGTCCGCGAGCTTTTTTCTGCTTAATGGAGACCTAAATCGTCTTGTGAGAGGAGCATCTGGGGCTTCAATCTCGTCGAGATCGATGAAATTGTCGTCAAGTTCAATGGAAGTGCGAAATGCACGGATCTTTGAGGGGGTTCTATAAGCGAAATGCCATTCTTTGGCAATTAAAGTCTGTAAATGAAATTGAAACCCTTAATCAATGAGAATCAATGAAAGAAATGGAAGGAAACAAATAATGTGAAGAATGATGCGAGTGATGCTTACCGCTTCGCTAATTGTTTTCGAAACGCGGACTAGCTGTTTCAAGTCATCATGGTCCACACCGCAGAGTATCCTAAGCTAATGGAGAGGGGAAAGGGGGAAAAATGCATTTCAGACACAATAGTCGAAAAAGGGACCGAATGCAAGGATTTGAAAGGTGCAATATCGAATCGATTTCAATCTCAAGAACTTTGTAATTGTACTAACCAGAATCTCCTGAGGCAGAACCTCAAGCAGAGACCAGTCGGCGTCCACCGTCGTACCGACGACGCTGCAGCGCCTCTTCGACGGTGCCTTCGGCGTCAAGTCGATAGACGAATCCTCCTGATTGCAAGAAATCACAACACGTTTCCTTCCTAAACCACGCGCATATCTCACAACTCCGAAATCCAGCTCTTTATCGGCAGCAGCAGAGACGACGCTTTTCGATTTCAAACAACCGCTCTTCTTTCCCAACGCCATTGTTAATTCTCGATACTCCAAATAATTTAAATCTATCCGCTTATCTGTATCAACGCGCGGGAAAGAACGAACATAAATCATTTAGAACTGATAAAATCCTAAAAGAAAATAGAACCGAATCTATAAACTACGAGATTCAAAGAGCTTCAAGAACCCTAACAAATATCTTATCGAACCGAATCCGTTTTTTATAAGAATAGTTTTCCAAAAGCAGATTGAAAGTGTCAAATAAGGAAGAAATCTAAATTTAGTGTCGAATAATGAAGAAATTCAAATTTGAATCTGGAGCGAAACGAACCTGATTGTCGATGGCCGTGGAGATTTGAATTTCGCTCTCTCTCTCTCTCTCTCTTTCTGATTCAGTTTCAGTTTCAAAGAAAGTTTTTGCTCTTAAAATGGAAACTCAGCAAACTACGGAGTTGCTTTCAAATTGTCGACATTCCATCTTATTTATACCGATAGAAAAATATGGGATATTTCGCTTTTCAAAAATTTAAAATTTAAAATAAAAATAGAAAATTTTTAAATATCCCCCACGCGCTTTACAGAATCCGCTGGAATTTTCGGGGACGAAAAATCTCCGTTTTTATCGTTGATGTCATTTATCTCCTTTGGCGGTTAAAAGTAAGTGGAGGAACGAGGAAATGAACGGCAAAAACTAGCCGTTGGAGTAGTTGGACACGTGTTGCCTGGTAATGGGTTGGAATTTACCTGGATGCTTCAGATTGCTGACGTGGAGATATGGTCGGTTCAAGTCGGCGATTCCGGTTCCTTCTCCAACACGTATTTTAAATTTTAATTTTTTTAATTCTTTTCGTGACACGTGTTATCAAAGTTAGGCAACCAAGATGAGACACGTTTATGTGACACTGCGATTCGGCGTCGTTTTGAGAGAAGTGTATTGGTGACTAGGGTGTAGAGGATCCGAACTCTGCCGGTGCGGGTTTCTTTTGACTGGACTTGGTATATTCTAATAAGGCGGGCGGCCATGGGTTGACGGCTGTTACTCTTTTTACATATTTAATATTGATGCCAAGGTGAGTCAACAGCGCATAGGACCCATTCATCTCAATGAGTCAAAAATGGGGAAGTAACGCGGTGGGTTCAATCGGAATGGGTGTCTCCTCGGTCACAAACATTCACACGAGTATTCTAGCGGGTCGGGTCGGGTCCATCTAGTGCAGCTCGACCACAACCATTACGATATTGAACCCTCACGAACCACTTTTACATTGTCCAGGTATTAATGTGATGTCCCACATTGGTTGGGGAGGAGAACAAATCATCATCTATAAGGGTGTGAAAACCTTCTCCTAGCGTTTTAAATCCCTTAGGGGAAGCCCGAAAGGGAAAGCCCAAAGAGGACAATATCTGCCTAGCGGTGGATCTGGGCCGTTACAAATGGTATCAAACCCCGACACCGGACAATGTGCCAGCCTTTTCACTGTTTCCAAAGGGGGTAGGCACAAGGCTGTGTGCTAGGACGCTAGGACGCTAGGCCCAAAGGGGGTGGTCCCACACTAATTGGAGGAAAGAAAGAGTGTCAGCGAAGAAGCTGGGCCTGAAGGGGGTGGATTGTGATGTCCTACCTTGGTTGTGAGGAGAACAAATCATTTATCTTTATAAGGGTGTGGAAACCTTCCCCCCGTATCATACGTGTTTTAAAGCCTTGAGGGGAAGCCCAAAATGGAAAGCCCAAATATGACAATATCGGCTAGCGATAGATCTGGACCATTACAAATATCTAAATAAAGAGTTAGCAATCCAGTTTATCGAGCTCCAACCAATCTTTAGGCATCATTTTCCTAGTCAAGTATGAAAATGTACTGGCCTCCGTCTACCACTAGTAGATATTGTTCTCTATAGACTTTCATTTCCGAACTTCCCCTCAATTTTTAAAAAAATGCAAAACAAGTCTGGAAGAGATTTCCACACTTTATAAGTAATGTTTCATTCTCCTCCCCAACATATATGGGATCTCACAGGAAAATTAATTAAACCTCAATTATAACTGTGTAGTAGCCAATATTGACTGACTCAACACTTTTAAACTTGAACCAAATTTTCATTTTTGTTCGTATTATATGAACATGAACCGCACTTTATTTGACCCACATACAATATTTAGTTAACCCACATACAATATTTAGTTCACCTGTTATTATTCATATCAGGTGTGTCTAGCTGGATTTAAATTACATTTTACCTTTGTATTTAGTCTCTTGATTCAATAAATTTTCGCCTCATTCGTTCTCTCCACATATATTATCCTATTAAAATGTCGAAAAATTCTCATAAAAATAAAAAATAACATTTAAATTTTGCATTATTTTATTATAAATTAAACGATTCATTTAGAGGTTTTAAAAAAAATGAAAATGTAGAATAACTGTCCCCTAGCTCTTGGTTTATATTGAAAAGTAAAATTATTTAATATAGTTTATGTAGAGTAATTCGTCATTCTCGTATAAATAAATATATAGATTTAAAACTTTATGTTTTTTTAGATAATATAAAAATTTGTTCAACATTTTAAAAAATGATATTATATGCATATTATACGTGAAAATGATAAGCAACTGGTTCCACCTAATCCATCCACCTAGTGGAGTTGGTTGGCTTGGCTCCAATTATTCCACTATTCTAGCTAAATTCCACGCATACATGGTTCACCAATAATTTTTTTATTGTAATCCAATTAAATGAAAAATACAATTTATATCAAGTACTTGGTCATTCTTGGACGTTTGGTTACATAAATGTGACACTTTGATGTCTTTTTAATAGAGAAAATAAAACTTTATATTATACATCTAATCCATCCTCTGGTGGAGTTGGTTCACTACATCATTCCAACTAAATTCCACGCATTATGGTTCGAGATTACAATACATGATGATTTTATTATACTCCATTTTAATTTAAATCTTTACTAATTAAACTTTCTTAAGTTGACTGTGTAATTATTCCATAATTTAAATCTACATTTATCTAGATCTCTTTGATTCTCCATTTGCATAAGGCTTCGTGACCGTTAGAATCCTTCTCTAGTAGCGTAGTTTCACTCCCGCGAACGACCTCTCGAAGGTCTTGTCCTTGTAAATAGGACATTATGCATGTTGCCACGTGTTGTAGTTGTTGTTGAGTTTCCTGATTTTTCATACGATTTGGAAGTCACCAATCATGTTCCACGTGTTGTGTTGTAGTTGTTGTTGAGTTTCTTGGTTCCTCATACGATTTGGGAGTCACCCATTGTGTTAACAATACAAGTAATACTAAACAAGCCTTTTCAACACAAGACTCGTAGAGTCACATTTAGTCACGACACACAGAAACTCACTCACTAATAATTTATTTACTTCATAAATATTATTTAATTTTGCTATAGTTTAAGTTAAAATAATTGCATGGGTGAACGAGTTAATTTTTGGTTAATGTATTTATGTGTGCTTCTAATATTATCTCATTATAATTATTTAAATATTAAATTAAATAAAAAATAAAACATTTAAACCTCTTCCATAAAATATCTACATTTTTTAAAAAACTGAAATATCATTAAATTAAGTTAAATTATAAGTTTCATTAATTTTATTTAAATTCATTACTTTAATAAAATAAAATTAAATATTAAATTAATTTTTGTACTTCAATAAACCTTTTAAATTAATTATACTATTGTGATTTTTGCTAATAAAAAAAGTCATCATAAATATTGAGAAACACGTTGTTTTTTATTGAACAAAAACTATTAATTGTTAAATTAAAAACAAATATTTATTGACAATAACTAAATTTTAGATTTATAATTTCATCGTAGTATGTTAGTATTTTAGTCGCACGCGTGTGCGGCCCGGGTTCGATCACTGGAAATGGTGTTATTTTCGCTATTTTTTAAATTGTTGACGGGGGTTCGAACCCTGACAACAGCTGTTTCTTTTTTATAATTAAGAAAAATTTATCAATTTCTCTGGGCCGGACTATGAACTGTATAACTCGCTAAAGCCCGCGCCAGTTGTTTTTTGAGCTTCTTCTCGCGCCCTTGTGACCGGCGGCGACGAAAGTCACCCGAAAAGCTCATCCCGAACTCCAGGAAAGTGGAATCCTCGGTGCCGGAGCTCTCGCCCTCAAAGGCTTCTCATTCTTGGCGTCTCTCTCATTCTTCAGTAGTTCATTTGGAGTAATCATTGGACAAGTAAGTAAAGGAGTCGATCAAGTTGTTCGATTAAGACTTTAGCTTCTGAAGTATTTCTACTTTCTTTTCTGAATTTTGGTACTGTTGGATTTTTCCATTTTAGCTCTAGCTATGGAAACCGACGAGGCCGAGCATGTGCTTCCATTTCAGCTGCAATTTGACAAGCCTATTGCCTCTCAGGTTAACTTTTACCACCTCACCATCAGCCTCCTACTTAGTTGTTCATACATTTGTCCATTTGTTGGGGAATGATGCCTCTAGTATTCTGTGTGATGAGTGAGTTCTTTTCTGCTCTGAATATTGATGATTTTCTAATGCAAGGTGAAAATTGCCGAGTGGAACCCGGAAAAGGATTTGCTAGCCATGGTCACGGAAGACTCGAAAATTTTGCTTCACCGTTTCAACTGGCAGAGGTTGTGGACTATATCGCCTGGTGAGTTTTATGTCTCCTAATTTCTTAAAAAGAAAATTTTACGGGTCTCTTCCAGTTTTCGGTTTCACATTACTTTATCGTACTTGTTTGGTCTAAAGAAGTGTATATAATATATGCTGAAGCCTGATTTTTTTGTTATAATGTAATGCCTAGGTTAATTAGACTGATATAAAATCGATGAAACTAAATCAGAACGAAGGGCAATATTTTGAAAAACCATCTTTAAGTTATTTAATGATAACTTAGTGATTTTTGAACTATTGGTATTACACAAATGTCTAACCTCTTGCTAAGAACAATTTTGGTTCAACAAAATCTAATACTTAGAACAGGACGATCATATTGTTGCTTCCTCGTTTTGCACTTTATTATTTGGTTCTTATGTGCTACATTGTTGTTTAGTGACATTCTTGGCTATGAATGAATGTATAAATGTATAAATTATATGTAGGAAGGTCTATAAAATCCTTATGTTGGAGGCCTGATGGTAAGGTGATAGCAGTCGGACTTGAGGATGGGACAGTTTTGTTGCATGACGTTGAAGTGAGTAGCCTTACTTTAACTTCAAAATATAGTTCTCCTATTCATCAGTCGATTATGGAATTGTTGCTCTCGATTCTGGTGATCCAGACACCTGTTAGTCCAGTTGTACTGACATTGATCAGATTCAGCTTCCAATGTGCCCAATATAGATTACGTTTCCATTTCCGAAAACAAATGGAGATTTTATTTTAATTCCTTCATTGATTTCTTCCTCTAAGGTGTTTGATCTACTAAAGAGTTTTAGATCAACTACTGGTTTCAGTCTTCGATTATCATTCTGGTTAGTAACTACAGTAGAAATGCTGTTTTGAAATGCAATATTTTATTTTGATATTTTACTTAAATCAGAATGATATATATCAACGATCAAACTGCATTTTAATTTAAGTTCATAGCAATATTTAGAGTCCAGGATAAAAGTGTAAGATGTAGCTTTTATTTTCTCTTAGTTTTCTTGCTGTTTTTAAACCTTTTATTTTCCATCTCAAACAGAATGGGAAGTTGTTGAGAAGCCAAAAGTCTCATGAAGCTGCTGTGGTTAGTCTAAATTGGGTGGAGGATAGCCAGTTGATTACTGTACGTAACTCTCCACTTAGTTATTTGGTATTTTACATGAATTTTATTGGGAAATCATTTTGTTAACGTTGTTATGAATGTGCAACATGGATTATGATCTTCAAATATGAGTTTCTTTTTCCCTCTCATCCTTCTTCCTTTTTCAAAATTGTGGTACAGGACAACAATGAAAACTTGTCGACTTATGAAGATCGCACCAGTCGTCTTTTCCCCCCTGCTCCTACAGTTCCTCGAATGCCTGGACTTGTTTCAGGAGATACTGGTTTTATTGATGACAATGAAGACTCGTTTACAGAGCTGTCAAATTCTTCACAACAACGGTTTAACATCTTGTGTAGTGGTGACAAAGATGGAAGCATCTGTTTCAGCATATTTGGCATTTTTCCAATTGGAAAAATTGTAAGTTAACCAATTATAACCACGAACCTTTCTTTTCTCTCTTTGGAAAAATAGTTAGTTAGCTGATTACTTCTCCGTTCATCAGTATAGTTCGATAAAATTGTATCATTTCACTTATATAATAATTCAATGTGATATGCTGATTTCAAAACTGTATATTTCTGTTCTTATTATTGTCACTTTCTGATCACTCAAAGCCTCAAGACCAAAACTGGACTTCGATTTTCTGTCCTCTGGTGGTCTTTGTCTATACAGCAGAGGATGGAAAAGATGGGAGCAGGTTTTGGTCTTTAGACTTTTGAGTGATCAGGAAGTGATGATAATCAGAACAGAAAGATATAGTTTTGAAATTAACATACTACATTGACTTAGAGTGCGTGTGTGTAATTTCTCTGTCCTGAAATTATCTTTTTAATAAAGGTTTTGTGTTCTATAAAGCTATTTATCGTGTTGACTCTTGTTAATGAGTCTTGGGAATGTAAAGCATTTGCCTTCTTTCTTTATCATTTAATTTATAAAGTAAATATAATAAAAAAACCACGTGTCATCAATGAAGATAATATACTTATTCCTCACAAGCTCCAGAACGTGTGATACAAAACTCTGAAGTCGCTTGAGTCATGAATGTAATGTAATTATATAATTTGTAACTGGAGATCTATGTTCTTTTCCCTTTTAACGCATGCATTTTATTTATTTATTTTTTATTATTATTATTATTATTATTATTATTATTATTTTGTGGTAGTAGTTGTTGTATTGATCTATTGAGTGCTTCCTCCATTGACGTGTTTTTTTTTTCAATGTGACAGAACATACACAAGCTTCATATTCCTCTTCAAGATGCTGGTGCTTTGTGTCACCTTCTGAATGCTGAAATTTACAAGGTATGATAAAACACTTAGGAGAATTGCTTTTCTACATTTATAGATTTTATTTGACCATAAGGCCTCTTCTTTTAGGGCTAGCATTCTTATTTGTTGTTTATAGCTCTAGCAAGATTCTTCTTAGCCTTTTTTTTAGGGAGAAATAATTTCATTGATCGATGATGAAATAATGGAGTAGAAACTCCAAGCACGTATTGGTGAATTACAAGAAAGTTCTCCAATTAGAGACTGATAAGATAAGCTAGAGTGATCGAATGAATGCTTATTTTTTCAACGAAAAATACATTGTAAAGAAGAAAAAGAACAGTATCCATAAAATGGTAAAAAAAAAAAGAGAGATATCATTGAAAATATGATCATTCCTTTCTCCCCATAAATTCCAGAAAAATTCTCGATTGAGGGCAAGCCAAAGGACCTTCTTAGGACCATGAAATGGATGGCCCACCAAAACAGATGCAAGGAGAAAAAAAAAAAAAAAAAAAAAAATTATGGAACAGGGACCACCCAAAAGCTTCCAAAATATTGAACCAATAACGGGAAGCAAAAGGGCAATGCACAAATAGGTGGCCAGATTATTCAACATTTGACTGACACATGATGCATCAATAAGGATATAGATTGATATAAGATATTCGCCATTGTCACTGATCTGCTGCATTAATAGCTCAAAGCTCCCACAGAAAGAATTTTGTTTTCTTTAGATAAGAATCCTTGCAGATTGCAGTGTTGGGGTCTTTTAACACTGAGTTGCATATCAATTTATCTATTTTGTTTCTAAGTTAAAGATTGATCACTAAAAGTATCATTTAGCTTTTATGATTTTCTTTAAATAAATATGGTGACTCTGAGCTACAGGAGTATGATGAAATTCTCAACAAATAAAATCTTTTAATGGAGTTTATTTTATACTTTTCGTCACTTATATTGGTTCAAGTGACATAGAGAGTTTTCATTGGTCCATATCCTGGCTTGAAAACGGTACATGCTTCTATATCAGATTGTAACCTATGAGTACTTTCAAGATATTGCTCATTTGAAGGTTCAGGCGGAAGATTGTGGAAGTTAGCTTTCAGATGGGTGATATGGAGCTTGAGCTTCAAGTTTAAAAAACTCTACAGAACTATTAAAACATTTTGGTTGTTTAATCAAATAATTTAATATTTAGGATTTTCTGTTCAGTCATTGAGATGTCTAGTTGTTAGATTAATATCTACTTTAATGTTGAGATTTCTCCAAAATTTTTGCCTGTACTTCAAAGGTTTTCTCTGAGCTGGAGCATTTGGAATGTAACTTGGAATCAATGTTTCAGAAACCTCGATTGGTTTCTGAGTAAATTGAGTAATGTAAATTATTTGTTTTACGTTAATGTAGGTTGCTTTATCAAAAGATCTTTGCCGTTTGATAGTCATGTGCTCAGGAGAACTCGTTGGAGATGGGCATGATCCAAGAAATAGACAGATCAGCGTTCAAGGTGTGCATGGCATGCATTCTTTAGTGCTTGATACTTCAATATTTAGGAAAAGGTAATGTTACTGCAGACTGGATTATTGCTGAACTATTTGCCCTGGGATTTACATTGTCTGGTGTTCTACTTCTATCTCTTGAATTCTGATAAGTCTATGGTAGGAGCCAAAGGGTGATTGTAGATATATTAGGGGCGTGTTAGTAATTATATGGTAAATTGTTGTAGTTGAACGGTCATAAGTAGGATTTAGGGGTAGGGAGAGGCTAGCAGACTTTGGGAATGCTCAGTATCCCCTTGTAGCGTTCTTTGGAATTTCAATATTTTTCCAGTCCTTTTTTTTTCTTTTCGATTTCCAGCCTCTGGTTCTGGTTACTATCGGATTCTCATTATGCTTCTTTTTAACTGCTCTAATATTTCTCTAAGAAAAAAAAAGCCCTGATATTCAAGCAAATTTTCTTGTCAGAAGGCTGGTGGAGAGTCTTACTGAAGTTTATCTTATCCTGTATCTTTTCATCACATCCTTTCTAACCTTTGTGCTCCTGACAAAAGCAATGAAAAACTCATTTTCTGCCTCTCATTGTAGGAAAAGTGAGCTGCATCAGGTAGCTCAACAAGCTTCTAACATCTGGGAGTTAACTGAGGTAATCAGGGCATCATTATCAGTAATGAGTAAGCAGTGGTCTGATGCCATGCACACTTTCCGAGAGAAGTTTGATTCTTTATCCACGCTGATTATCAATCATGGTAATAATAGATATTATATATATTCACGTGCTACTCCTTTTTGTCCCTACTCATGTCGTTTCTTCTCTTACATGTAGGACTTGACTCATCTCCCCAAGAGGAGTTTCTTAGCCTTTTAGGTGGTGCACGAACTAGTCCTCCAATTCACCAATTTTTAGTTAATTCTCTCGGCGAAGTGGTATGTACAGTCTTTTCTTTGATCATTTCAGAAATTAATGATTGTTTTGTTGTTCACTTGCTGATTTGTTGAATAGGGTGCAAAGCGTGTGTCTAAGGCTGTTTCTGGGGCTGGAAGTGAACTCCAACTTATTGTCCTAGATCATCTACAGGTGAAAGGGCACACCATAAATTTGTTTATTATTATTTTTTCCTCTATTGTTTTTAAAAATTTTACATGATACTGAACTGAATCATATAGTGATATACTAGTAGAAGTTAGATGCAAAATTTCCTTTTACAGCCTGCTGCAGAAATCATTGGATTCCGGATGGGTGAACTACTGGGCCTTTCAAGATGGCGTGCACGTTTTCAGAGTGTTGGTTTGGATGAGAAGCTTATGTACGATGCTACGGAAAAGGCTGGTACACTACTTGTGCAAGTTGAACGATTTATGAGGGTGCTATCAACAGTATTGCAGCAGGTATGCCATATTGTAGATGAATTTTTAATTTTTTTTTTTATTTGAATGTAAATGTTGCTGTGAACCAAACCTCCTTCCCCAACGGCCGCACAAAGATTGTCATTATTTTATTTTTCAATTGAGAAGCAAATTGAGTTGTAGAATAGAAACAGCTTGTTAATCCTTAATTTATCGTTAAAATTTCTTTTTATTTCTGGTTGAGAAGCAAGTTAATTACGTTCTTGTGGCTAACAAGGTGGTGGATGATTGTAAGGGGTTTGTGTACAATAGTGTTCATTGGTAACATAATGACATTCTACTCTGGTACTTAAGTGGACTTCTTACCGTAGTATACTTATTATGTAACTAACCTTCTCTCTTGAAACAGAATCAAACGAAACTAGTCTAAACAACTATTACAAGCCTAGCCCCTAATCCCTTCTATGCTGGAATCAACCACATTCTTCTTCCTTTTTATGTTTGCGAGCCAAACCTATCATAAAAATATGGGTTGGTACTAAGCGTGTAATAATGCATCATTCTTTCTGTTTTATAATTTGTAATATAAAACTTTTGTTTTCTGTACAGATATCGAACTTCTTTAACTGGCTTATACGATGTATAAAACTTCTTATGTCAGAGCCAAGCGATCAGCTTCTACCTTATAATAGGTAATTCTCTCTCTCCCTGATCTAATGACACTGGCTTTGATTGTGAACCCTCTCTTCCTGATTTAGTTACACTTTTCGACCATTGCAGTGAGCTTGTTGTTATTTTCTTGAAGTTTTTATACAATCAAGACCCTGTCAAGAAGCTGCTTGAAACGTCTGCTAACGACGACAATATTGAGATTGACTCGTGAGTCTTATTCTTCTAGCCTCACATATAAAATGTGAATATATTGTGTGTATTTTTCAATGCTTTTGATAGCAAATCACTAAATTTGAAGACAACGTTTCCTCTCTGTGGCCCTGTTCATATACATCAACTTGTTCGTAACTATTAAATACAGCTTGTTTGTTTAATGATTGCAGATCATAGAATTATACATAATAGTTAATGTTTCTCCTTTCGTGTGGGAACCACTAATGTATTCTTTTATTTCCAATAGCAACTTCATCTTCTACCATTTCTGTAGGGAACTTGTTGAAAGAGTAAGAGAATTGGCTCTATTTGGGGGCTTCTCAGATTGTGAGTTTTTAAGGAGGACACTTGGTATGGAATTTCAGCAGATGGAATCTAGGTATGCCCTTTCTTCCATTCAGTTGGTCTGGTAGTAGTTTTGCATTAATCGACCATTCATAATATTGACAAGGTCTGACAATTTAGATCCACGAAAGAACTTTGAGTACTGGACTTTGATTTAATTTGATTCAGCTTGGATTTCTTTGAATGTGATGAAATCAATTTCAACATTGAATTACGGTAAAGCATGATGTGTCTGAATTACCAACTGATAGATTATAAGGGGTTATTTTTCGTTGGCTGGAATATTGCTTTGGTCCTTGAACTCTGTCGACCACATTTTCTTTTGGTTCTTACACCATTAAGTTTTTCCACTAAAATTTGGATTCTGTGATTGAACATTTACATTAGTCCTCACCTTCGATTGTTGCATTGATGTATTTTAACAAATAAGCTTATGGGAGAATGCCTTGTGCAATCTGGTGGTTAATTCCCACTCCACTCATCGTCCCATAAGCTTATTGGGAATTGGTCTCGAGATTGCAACTATGAATGATAGAGGCAGGGAGTGTGTTACATTACTTCTGATAGACAATTTTAAGCCCAGCCTAGAAGAGGACTCTAGGAAGTGCTTGTTTCTTTCACTTTTGGTATAACGGGTCCCCAGCTGGAAGGAAAGGAAAGCATCCTCTTTCTCCTTGGAGTGCTTGTTGTAAGAGAATGAGGAAGATATCAGTTAGGCTTTACCCTGTTTCTAGCAAATTTTTGTGCAAGTTTTCTACCTTGGATGTCGAACCTTCAAATGAACGAGCAAATATTGCATCCTTTTGGTGTGCATATGTGTGCGTGACAATAGATTATGGCTGCATACATATGTAATAAAGAGATACGTTTCTTAGGTATACTGATTTCTGTACAGTAACACATTGTTGCAGCATTGGAAACCTGGGAATCAAAGCAAGCATTGAAAATTTTATATTCTACTCTTGGTACGATGAAAACAAAAAGTTCCAAAGGTAACCAAGTATGAGATTAGGATTTCTATTCTTAGACCAAGGGAATCAAAACACGTGAGATGGTTTGAAAGAAAAAAAGAGTGCTTAACATGTTGAGGCCTTCATCCACAAGGAGGTTAGGAAAAAAGGTAAAGCACCAGTTTATTTGGGGGCGGAGGGAGAGAGTGACTAAGATACAATTAGTTTAGAGCCTTTCATAGTAACACACAGGGTGCACTGACATTTTTTTCAATAACAATAACATAAATTATATGGTATTGTTTCATAAGTTATAATTGGAGTAATATCAATTACTCTATTAAGTTTAACTAAAAACTAAGGATTAAAGAGAATCAGTTTAATGTTTAAGATTAAATAGAAATCTCTTTTTCGACCTAAAAATTTACAAGCTTTCACACCGATATTCATATAAAAGCTTGTCAAATATCAGGATAGTTGAGAATTTGCATGTCCTGTTTGAAATTATCTGTTTATACTCATATGTACATCGTATATCATTAAATTGATATGTAACCTACTTCCACAGTTTCAAGGAAGCTTTTCTTATGCCCTTTAGTACTATCTCGAGAAAAATACTTTGTGAAGATCTGTTGTCCCTATTCCCCCTTCAATCCTCGTCGAGCTGCCTGTCTTCCAGTGTTCCTCTTTCGGTTTCATACTATGAGGTATTTATTCTGCTATTAAGCTTAGTCTCTTGTTTACTTATTCACGGAGATTCATCAGTTATGTGATTTCTCATAACGATTAGATTGTGACACAATTATCTGCAACGGTAATCAAGTCTATTTTTAATTACCATGACTGACTGAAGTTTCCAAAGGCATGATGATGTCTACCAATGCACACTGTTGAAGAAAGTTTGTAATTTTGTTTTAAAAATCCCCTTGTAGGATTCCTCTGAAGCTGTCTCTGCCGATTTGAGTTGTCAGCAGAAGTTCATAGATTATATATCTTTTAAAGTCCCAGATGATTCTTTTACAGATATCGCAAATTGTATAGGCATAGCCAGGGGGTTTATTCATGATCAGAGCTGCTCAAATGAGGATTACTCTTCATTTGAAGCAGTCTTAATATCTATTCCTGATGGTTCTCGGTGTGTTGATCTGTCTTTATACAAGGTAAAAGTTCAAGTCTAGCAAGTTTTTATTCGCTGCACACTTTTTGTGGAAAAAGGAAAATAAAAGTTTGATAGGATCGTGTCATTAATTAGCAAACCTATTTGGCTGTAAACAGGATGGACAGATTGTTTTGTTATTAAATGAGACTGCTTCTACTTCTGAAAGCTCTGTTGGTTCCTATATGATGATTATGCAAGCAGACGAGCTTCCGTTTGTATCCATGCCAAGATCTCCCTGTCTGATCAATTGGAAGGTCCATCAACTCAAGGTTTCTCTCGCTTAAATCTCATTGATAATATTCTTCATGAGTGTATAGTTTTTCATATATACTTTTTACATTTCTGAAGTCATTGCAGAAGGATTACTTCATACGTTTCATAAACTAACTTCTGTAAATGGCCACGTCTTATAATGCAAGGGCTTAATCCGTTTCGGATATAATTAATGTCCTCCGGCTCTGTTAATTAGAATTACAACATCTTTTAAATATTCTGGAGATTGAAACAATTCCCAAAATCTCAAGTTTTTTATATGTTTTGGGTTTCTTCCTCAATATATTTTTGCTCATAACTATGGATTAATGCTCTATATGTTCTCTAGGATTATGTTGTCCCATTGCAAATGGAGAATGAAAAGGTTCGCAACATTCCACACGCTGTTATTCCACCTTTGGCTGTTAGTGGTGAGTGTTTATCCTTGCATATTTTCTGTATAGCCCGAATGATATAAACAGAAGCACTTGTTGTTCTTGTTCTTGTTGACAAAGTTGAACCACAAACTGTTCAAAGTATTTTTATTTATTACACAGCATCCAGAGGAGTGGCTTGCATTTTCGCAGCAAGAAAGCGCGCTTTGGTCTACATCTTAGAGGAAGATGAAGATGAAGCATCAGATGGTGAATGAAACTCATCTGATACAAACGCAGTTTTGTAGCCATTCAGTCTATGTTCAACTTGATTACAGGCAAAGCTTCTGTGTTTATATAATTATTTCTGACGTACTGAACCCTTTCTTTTTTGCCAAAACAAATTCATTGGCATTTAGATCTTGTGCTCAATGAAAACTGACAAGTCAGCAGGTAGTCTTCATAAAATACCATGCATACAACATCAGGATGACAAAGCTGGAAGGTATGTTTATGCGAAGGCTGTTCTCGACGTTGAAGAACTGATATCATTATCAAGCGGGACGTTTGATAAGGTGGGCTTCAAATATCTCCAGATGAAATCGAAATCAATTAGGATTATTGATGGTTACCATTTTTCTAACATGGTTTCAAAGGAACATACTTTGAGCTTTGCTCATATGATTAATTATTTTGTCCCGTTTTAGTCTTCAAATTCCATCCCTACTTTTGAATTTATGTCATTTTAAGTTAGGTTCTTAAATATGTAAGATATCTAATTTAGTATCCGAGCTTTCAAAAACATCTATTGTGATCTTTATTGTTCTTTCCGTACCAAATCTCTTAAGGGTCAGATTCCACCTCGGTTGGGGAGGAGAACAAAACACCCTCAAATGCATTTTAAAAACCTTGAAGAAAAATTTGAAAGGAAAAATTCGAAGAGTACAATATCTGTTAGCAGTGGACTTGAGCCATGTCAAGATATCAAATATGTATTAACATGTTTTTTTTTGTAGAAAGATCTCAACCAAATAAGTATCAAGTAATAACGATGATGAGATTGGTTTAAGAATATAGCATTCGAATCTCCGAACTCCAAATGCTGCTGGAGTAACAAAAAAAAGGAAAGACCTATTAAACACAGAACTAGAGGTATGGAATAAAATTACTGGAGATTATCCCAAGAAATGGAATCCGAGCCAAACTTGGAAACCAATTTCCATTTTCAACTGTACTGGAGATCAAATTCAGCTGTTAATACTCCTGCACGAAGTATTGATTATATGCTTTCCTAATGTCAGATTGTTGGCTCCCTAAGCGATTTCATCAGTCAGTTCCCTGCTCAGCATTCCGCTGTCATCTAAAGCTGCTATAGAGAGTGGTTGTGTCTCAATCCTGATCCAACACTTCCTAACGCTCTTTATGTACAGATTTTGCAAATGGATGAAGTCAGCGCGGATGAATGTACAACAAAAACTGACCCACATATGAAGTACCCGCATGTAAGCAGAATGCTTTTACTCAACCTGTGGATGGCATGGATGCCGAAGCATTGAAGGACAAGGTTGCAGGCTGGTCCTTGTCCGCGTCTACATTGCTGCTTCTGAGATCAACGACACTGCTAATATTCTCAACTCTGTGTTCACGTTCCACTCCCGGTTCTAACGGATCACTTGATGAACTCCCCGTGCCACCAGAGTTCAATCTCTGTTGCTCAAAGAATCTATCCCCAGTATCTTGAAGATTTTTCATCATGCTTCCAGAATCAGAACCTGGAGACAGCTCGTCTTCTCGCTCTGGCTGCATATTCAGATCAATTTGGCCTTTGAAAGGAGAAGTGGATGGCTTGTTCTTATTAGGATCCTCATCAGAGTCATCGTTCATTTTTCCTTCCTCAATCAGCTTACTTGTACTTGTGTTACTGCAAGTAAGAGATTCATCGTCCATTGATCTATCCAGGAACATTTCATCCTGAAATTGTTGCCTTTGGCGTATAGTTTCTGCTTCCTTTACAGATTGCTTTTTTTCACGTCGTTGCATTAACGTTTGAAAACGACGCTTTACTGTCAGGCAGACATTACAGGTGCATGTCTGCTTATGTTTTGGTCCCTTCCCACTTGGAGGCTGAATGCATACTATGCATGAGCATCCGGGTCTGTGACGGGGGTGCTTTGTAGTGGCCTGGCTTACCTCACCCTCTCCTAAGATGGCTAAATTTGCAAGTGTGTCGAGTCCCTCCAGAGCTTCCACATTATCTGGTTCTAGTTTGGTAGCCTTCTTGACAGGAGCAGCTATAAATAAAATCAACAGATTAGGAACATTGGGTACAAAGCAAAAACTTAATAAGACAAATGGACAAAAACTAGAGAACAATCTAATAAAATCAATTGAGATTCATTCCTGCATGAAGATACGGTCAAAGATGCAATAGTTTTTGTTATGAACAATTCACACCTGAATCACCGGGGGATAGTAGTTCTTCCAGCTTCTCTGTTGACAACTCTTGAGCTGCTGAGCAAAAAGATCTAGTGGCAGAGAGAATTATATTAGTAAAATCCAGAGGTCACTGACTACATCAGAAGCACCAAGATAATTCCTCCCAAAAACTCCCACGACTATTTTTAATCCTTCCCTCCACGAAATTGCCTCCAAGGGACTATGAATGCTAAGGAAACACATCAGAAAGCATTACCTTAGCCTAGCAAATTTTTTTTTTATTGACCGAAAGACATTAAGACCCCGTTTGATAATCATGATTTTTTGTTTTTGTTTTTAGAATTTAACTAAGAACTCAAATATTTACTTGGTAAAGCTAAAAATCACGGTAAGAAAACTGGGGTAACGAGCGTAAATTTTAAAAACAGAAAACTAAAAACGATATTGTTATCATAGAGTGCCTAAATAATTAACCTCTAGAACCAGCAGAATGATAACACAACATGTCCAAACGACAAATATACATATCGGAGAATGGAGGAGAAATCCCCAGCTATACTATAAGTCTGCAGTAATATTTAGATCTCCTTATGATTTAAAAGAGAATAATGTGGCCTTTTTACCTCTCAGGATCCCATGAGTTGTCAGAACAAGTCCATTTTGAGGGAAGAACAGCACTGGCTGGCAATTTTCGCCACTTCAAACAGTCTTCACATTGATTCCATTGAATCCTTTCACTGAAAGAAAAAAACCACAGTATTTGGAACGCACAAGGATAATATATATTTAACTTACAGGCTTGCCAATGTTATATATGGTAAGATGTCACAACCATAGGAAGAAGAAAAAAGCTATTATACACACGCATCCTTGATATATGAAAAAGAAAAGAAAAAAAGAAGAGCAAAACATTGTAACAGGAAAATTATTTGAATGGGCATCCTAGCACGTATAGAAGAGAGTTCCAAAGGAAAAATGAACATGATGACAATGCAGAAACGGTACACGAAAGTCATCAACCCACCAAAAAAGAGAGGTCATTTACCCTGTATTATCAGGAGGTATAATTGTTGGCTTCCCAAGTACAGGTGCCTCCTGTAATAACATAAGCCAGATTATCGATGTTACTTACCATCACCCTAAAATACATGCAGCATAAGATAGACAACATATGAACACACAAAGGACTGCTATTCTAATCTTAAAGCTGTCTAGCACACCACTTGCAATTTGAATCTTGGGCGAGTAGGAATGGCTGAAGCCATATCATGATGAATCTGAGGCAAACAATTGGATAAAAGAGAAAGGACAATCTCCAAAATGATTGTCACAATCATTGTAATCATGACATAAATTAATACAACTTCTGGATCCAACAGCAGTGATGGCCATTTCAAAATTGAGTTTAGAACAATTGAATTAGAATGTGAAAAACGCTTGTCACTTCCATCAGTCATATAACTGTCAACATAAGCAAACTATAAGGGTCTACAACCAGTTGCAAGTACTAAAAGCATCAAAGCCGAAGTATCTATTCCGTTCACAGGAGAAGGATACTTCGAGCTCCTCCAAACCAAGTTCCTAATGTTTTACAACCAGTTTCAATCCCCCTGAGCACCAAAAGTTTGGTCGTAGAAGGATACTTAACTTTCAGTTCACAGGGGGATTGAAATGCTAATAATAAATACATGGAACCAAAAATTGATGGCTCTAGAAAGTTATACCTCATATTCCTCAAATTCGAAACCTTCAATGACCAAAACATTAGGAACTTGGTTTGGAGGAGCTCGAAGCAGTCCTTGAGCTTCTTCCCATGTTATCTTCAACTCAATCATGTCCTCATTTTCAATTCTAAGGCGCTTACTCTTTGAACCCAAGGTGCTGCTCTTCCTCTTTCTAGAAATTGAAGGTTTGGCTCCCAAGACCTCTTTCGCTATGTATCCAGACTTGTCAACTTTTGTCCACGAATTAGGATCAGCCAGTTCAGCCTGGTTGATTCAAGAAAATGAAGGTGATCCCATAGTTATTGTTTAAAGTAATGGATAGCTAATGAAGCCTTACTAACTTTGACTTTCATATTACTGACATCTCCATGTACAAGAGCTCCATTCTTGGTCTTTTTTGCTTCATTTTCCTGTCAAAGCAAATACTGAGTTAAAACACAAGCACTTTTTGGATAAAATCAATTTGTTTTGATAGTAAAGAAAAATTGGGAACTCATGCTTAAAATTAGACATGATCAAGAAAATATTACCACTCAATAAGTTTAAATTTATATCACAAAAGCCTGCTAAGACTATTACTTACTCAGTAAATGATACATGTAAATATTTGTAGACAGGCGTCAAATTCTCATTTAGCAGATTAGAAATCACAATAATTTAGTTAGGCAGTACGTTTATTCATCACAAAATAATTAATATTTACCTCTTCCATTAGTTATGTTCATTTAAAACTAAATCTTGCGATGGATCCAATCCTAAAAGGCATTTGTTATATTTCAAAATCTCAAATCAAATAATGATGCAAACTTGTAAGTATAACTTACAAATTACAAGGTTACCAACTTCCGCACATTACACTTGCATTAAAAAAATTCTCTAGTTTCTTTCATACTATACTCCCTAGATGATTGCCTTTCTATCATTAATTCATAGTATTTAGCTCTACTCTAAAGCTTTTACTATTCTGTGAATCATGTTCAATAGACTACTTCTGCAACATTTCTGCAGTCGCCTTAACCACCATCAAGTCACCATTTGCAACTTTTCCAGAAAGCACTGTTGCCAACATTCTCAACAATCTAAAACTGAATAAATCAATTATAATACTCTGGTTTCATTCTCAGGTGCAAAATTATAGCAACTTAGATGCTTTAAATACGAATTGATAGCTAAAAAGAAGTGAACAATGAAAAATCTTCGCACAAAATGAATCCATATATTATTTTACATACAAAATAATGCATTAAACTTCCATATCCTAACGTCATTAGATGCCGATCTCACTCAAGGTTTTCAGCATACACAAAAGCCATAAGCTATCTTGAAAATGGAAAACCTGATCAGCCGCTGCTGAGGCCTTTCTGAAACCCATAACCAACTTCCCTTCTGGCTCTAGCCGACTAAATGTCACTGATGACATGGAAGGAAGTTTCAGTCCATAACATGAGTGAGGCCGTACTCAATATATCATAAAAAATAAAGCTTGCGGTTTGATAAAAGAAACAGAGAACATAACTTGCAGCATTCAAGAAAATGAGTAATGACCCATGAACAAATTGGGGTTGTTTGATAAACATTTTGGAGTTATTTGGCGATTTGTTTTGCAGATTACTCTTTTGAGAACAATTTTATAAAATTGTGATAGGGAGGTTTCCAAAAGCACATCTGTAATCATTGCAAGCCTGAAAATTTCTGAAAGAAAATTAAATTCCATTGTTCTCAATAAAGGACATGTGAGACTAAAATTAAAGGAAAAAAACATTTAAAGAACAGTTTTTAAACACAACCAAACAGCTTTTTGGTTTTTAGTTTTATGCACTCATAAAAATATATGTTTTAAAAGTTTTAATATTTTGTAACGTGCCGTTGTGAATAATTCTTATTAACTTTTCCAAAATTTTAAATATAAAAAAGATTTTTGAAATACATATAAGCATTTTAAATTTGGGTAAGAGAGATCAAACAAAAGAAAAATAGAAATTATAAGGAAACAGCCTTGGTCTTGTAAATACTGAACTGAAAACGTTACAATCAAACTGGCCTTAGCAAAAAGATTAAAAAGCACTTCCAACGAAAAATAACCCCAAAAGAAGCAAATGCCACCCCAAACCTAACTTTCAACAAATTAGGTGTGTAATTCCTGATGGGATACATATTTTCTTGCTGTTATATGCTTTACCTGTGTCACCTGCTTGCAATTGCATGGCCTGTATGCAGGGAGTAACCCCCTCAAGAACATACATCCTGCTATTGTTATTAGGCCAAAACCGGAATTGAAATATCCATTCCTTTCCTTTTGCATCCTGTACTTTTAGAGGTAACCCCTCGGGCTGGGAAATTGATGGAAAATAGGCCTGCAGGTAGAAAGTATATTATAACCAACTGATTGATGACAGAAAAAACAGGTGAAATATATCCATAGATGAAGCAACATAACAAAAACGATGCATAGCGGTCAATAGCAGCAAGCATTTCACTAAGCTCGAGTATTTGCCTTTAAGAATCCATCTCAAGTATCAAAATAACTACGAGGTACGACAGTAGAGCTACTATGCTAAAAAGATTGAAAGCACTAAAATCCTCAGTCCTTGCAAGTAGAATACTGGTAAACATATTCGACTTGCAACCAGAATTGGACTTTAATATACATATTGAACTCACAAATAGAATTAGAAACAGTAAGACGCTAGAAATTGAATACTCACCTCTGCACATTTTTTAGGAAGCACCAAACGCCCAATTCGCCCAGCATCACTAGCACTCAACATTTTTTCAAACAATGGAGTAATTACAGAATTTGAGCTGAAAGATTGTCAAGGCTACCAGCTATATACTTCTAAAATATTTGAAAAAACTATGTAAAAAGATCCTTGAATATTTCTACTAGAATTTAACTGAAATTTTTCAAAAGAGTAAGAAGCCAAGTAATCAGAATTACTAGCCTTCAACAACCATATTATTTTGCATTATAAAATCATCCCAAGATTGTATCAGTGGAAGGATACTCGACAGATATTTGTTGTAGCTCTTGGTCAGTAAACCTAGGCCAGTATCGCGGAAGCAAATAATTCTTTCCACGTGAATCTCCCCTAGGCCTTCCATTGCGAGACTGTGGTTCATTAGAGGAGTCAGCGCCATTTTGCAAATTGGTGTGGATCTGCTTTGGCAGAGGAGATAGTGAAGTCGATCTCAAATGAGTTCCAGAAATCCTACTCCTTGCACTTGGTTCATTTGGAGGTGCATAAGGTACATTCAAACCATATTGCGTAGTAGATGAATCCTCCTTCACAAAGCTAGACTGTTGTGGTATATTAGAACATGAGCTAGGTTTATCCTCACATTTAATGCCTCCTACAAAGTATAAGTAATCAGGCTCAGCCAACACTTGGTGTTCATAATAACTAAAACACTGTTCTCAACAAAATGAACGATGACGACTGATCAGCATTTTACTCATTATCTGCCCTTCTTCATAGCATAGAAAGTCGGGAAAAAAAAAAGAGAGAGAGAAGATACACACCTGCAGTCCCATTTTCACAAATATCCTGTCCACATTGCATCAGGCTCCCATTCAAGAACCTTTCAGAGAAGTCGTCATTTTTTCTTTTTTCAATGGACACGGGCAACCTTTCACTAGTATTGAGTTTGTTAAGCGCAGCTGATATGTCAACTTCATAAGGTGGTCTTTCACCAGAAGGGAGGGAGGAATTGAACATACTGGGAGCTTGGCGCCATGGTACAGGACCTGATCCAGCCAACTGACTCCAATTTTTCACAGACAGGTCTTTCAGTCTGTCAGAGAAAGCTGAATGGAAAAGCAAAGTCTGTGGNAAAAAAAAAAAAAAAAAAAAAAAAAAAAAAAAAAAAAAAAAAAAAAAAAACTATCGCCTTTGTAATTTCCACTTTCACCAAGAGGTTTCCTTCTGATATCAATACGCAATTGCTGCCATCAGCATTGAGACAGAAGTCACAACCAAACATTTTACTCATAAGTCACAAACCAAACAAAAAGGTCAAAAAAGGTACGAAAACTTAAAAAAAAAATCTTAATGAAAGAATGAACAATAGCCAGATGCATCCTTACTAAGATGACATTCTTCCGTGCACATGTCATGCACTCGATACCCCCAGGATCCAATAAGGTGAATGCATGAGCTGAAACAATACACCCACAATGAACCCGCTGGAGAAAGAGATTTTAAATTAGTAAATATGTGCGGAGTATAGGAGATGGACGATCATATCTTACAAGATTGAGCATATAAATTGATAGAAATGGACTTTTTTTTTATCTCACCTTTCCACAGGATTCGCAGCACCTCCAACCAGAAGCATTCAAATGAAAAGTCTCACAGAATCTTCCTTCCTCATAAGCAGAACTATCAAAAATTGAATTTGAACAGAGTTCTTAAAATTTTCGAAGTCCTATTGAGTAATTTATCCACAGTATTACAAGAAAACATAATCACTCAATAGGCATAGAAGAATTCCAATCAACATAATCTTTTAAATCAAAAAATCGTCTCATCACAACCAACCATCGTACGGTATCTGTTTACTTTCCTATTCATTTGGCACTCTTAATCAATATGTGCTAAATCCATCAAAATAAATATAGTATATATATATTCAATGTACTAAATCCACTGTTCAGCGCTCTTAATCCATAATATATATGGCCACGCAAACTTCCTGTAACCTAGAAGATCTTAAGCAAGATACGTGGGCGCACTAAGAAACAAATTGCACAAAGATGTTAACTAGTCAATGCCGCTCCAACTTCCAAGAAGGAAATAATATCCAAGCAATATTGTGAATATCATAAGAACAATTGCTGGTATCAGTCCAGCCTTCAACTTCAACAAAAGAGCTCCTAATCAGAACATAAACCAACAAACTTCTACAGGTCGCTAGAAAACAAATCTTGAAATGAAAATTGTTTTACTCTTCAGCCCCACAACACACGTCGGAAAACTCTCTAGAACGGAAAATAAAGCTCCACCGGATTTAAAAACTACGACGGTAATTCATTGAGCTACAACCAATCCCCAGAACCTCAAAACTAGAGAAAAAAAAAAAAAAAAAAAAAAAAAAAAAAAAAAAAAAAAAAAAAAACAACAACAACAACAACGACTGGAACCAATGTCAAAACATCCTCACAAAAAAAAACGGCGAATAAAGTGGAGGGGACAAAAAATACTCCCCTTCCACTGACCTGCACTAAACCAAGTAAAAAAAAGTCCAAGGCCGCCATATAAATATCAAACTCATAAGAGGACCAAACCAAGTGAAAAAAAGAGAGAGAGAGAGAGAGACAGTGATTGAAAGTAGCAAGATTAACTTACGCGCATCGATCACAGAGCTCGGCAAAGTCGCCAGTGCGAAGACGCCATCCTTTTCTGGAGCGCTCAGGCCTGAGTTCCTTACAGTCGGAATTATGGCATGGTCTAGAGGAAATAGGAGAGGAGGAGGAAGAAGCAGTAGTAACAGCCGACGACATCGGAGCCCTGCAGTAGGAAGAGGAAGTCGAAAAGCTTAAACCCTAGAAAGAGAAGCAATATATATATATATATATATATATATATATATATATATATAGAGAGAGAGAGAGAGAGAGAGAGAGAGAGAGAGAGAGAGAGGTGCAAGGAGAGAAGAAGAGGAGAAAGAAAGGGAGAAGAGCTGGAAATGGTGGTTGCGACCTGATCTGCAATTATCATGGGACGACGAGCAAAACAAGATGCCTATGAAACCAGAAGAGGGAAGGAGAGAAGACAGCGACCTATTTAAACGAACCCAAAAATAAAAAATATTATTTTAGTCAGTACAATACAATCAGTCCACGAGGCTTCAAAATCACGTCGAGTCGTGTCCTTTTTCTTTCTTTTTATTATTACTAATTATTATAATTCTAAACTAATATTATATTCAAATAATATGCTAAACCTAATTTATTTGCTAAATTATTAAAACATTATTAAAATTGATTTGGACGTAAAATTTAAAATTATATATAATAACATCAATTTATTTTTTAAACTCTTACAAAATTGAAACATATTAAACAAATTGGAAATTTAATATATCTTCGAAAAATGTTTGTTTTTTTTTTTTAATTAAAGATATTTTTAAATGCCACGTGGCGCATGTAGAAAGGTATATATATATTTTTTCTTTTTTTGGTTTAGAGTGAATAATAAAGAATGCATGGCCCGCCAGACTATTCGAACACGCGCGGGTTTGAAAAATATATTTATTTATTTTATAATATTTTTTAAAGACAAAACTATAATTAATAATTGAATGAGTTTGCTGGCAAAAGAGCTGTTAGGTTACAGTTGGTTGAGAATAAAACCTGCTGCCAAGTTTATTATAGAAAATAAATTGTTTTCATAAATTTTATTTTTGGCCAAACCTATTTTCATGCATCTAATTTATATTTTCTTTGTATCTCTCTAAAATAACCCACGTGCTAATTTAATGCATTATTTAGTAATTTTGCACTTTTATTCTAAAAAAAAAAATGAACATTTACGTGTATAAATATGTTATTGTATATTTATTTCGTGACATTTATAAATATGTTATAGCGAAAATGACACATTTTTTTGTATTTTGGGATTTTAGTATAAAGTTTACCTTTAAAACTACAAATTAATTTAAGGCTACAGTTAATGATTTATGACTATGTTTTTACTTCAAGCTATTTAAAATTAACTTGAATTAGTTTAAATTATATAAGTTTTTTTAGGGTTTAGGGAGAAGGTCACAGCAACAAAATATTTATGGGAAGAGTGATAAAATTACAAAGTAGGTAGGACCCACCACATAACGGCGTTTCAAATTGATGTAGACAAATGCTTGAAGGCGTTAGCACGAGAATGTAGCTAGTAACTCCGTTATAACAGACATATAGGTTTGGTTTAATTTAAGCCCAAACCGATAAAAATATCTATTTTAAATTTTGTAAAAATGTCTCTAAAAAAATTCTCATATTAATTTTGGATGAAAATTCTATAATAGTATTTAAAAAATATTCTTAAATTTTAAAAAGTTTGGTTTAAAAAATATGTTTTAAAAAATTTAAATTCTTACCAACGTAACATATTGCTAACTAATATATTTCACGAAACAGATTTAGAGAATGATGGTAAAAATGGAATTTCAAAATGTTAAAGGAAAAAGTAAAACATACCGAGCAAGTCAACAGTAATCGATATATACTTCTAAAATGCGAATGAATTATGAATGCAACATGTATGGTAAAAAAACTAACCCGACGTGGGTCGAGGGTTGAATTGTGAAAGCCTTATCTGATAAGGATGAATCCGCCGGAGTTGGAGGCCCCACTTCAATTCATATGCATCACAAATCAGAGTTAGAGGGAAAAGGGTAGGGAGTGGGGGCATCAAACAGTATGCAAAATGAGTGTTGTCATCAAGCTCATTGACTTGGATGGTACCCGAAAAGGCCAACCTGCATTTATATCACACAGTACAGTACTTGATTGGTTTTTGGTGCTGCTCATCAAGCTGCAAAAATAGAAAATAGGGCCATACAACAATAATAATAATTCGTTCAGAGTAATCAGAGAGTGTAGTACTTGTAGATTTTTTGTTCCACCAGATTGAAATTCCTGTTCTAATGTCTATAAACAATTGTGAAACTGAAACAGGGCCAATACCATCATAATTCAATAAAATTTACCTGTAGAGAACTCAAATAACTGACCATAGCTGGTGTATTACGCCTCTACTTATCTTGATAATCACCAAAGCGCCTGCTCCTATGGCGAGAGAGTCTTAATAAATGCCTAATTTCATTGATTCCAATCACTTTTGTACTACACAAACTGTGCCGGGTTCACCTACTCGTTTCACATCAACTGTACAGTAAAAAAGGATTAGAAAGCAAGCTCCCATTTACCAATTTGGATTCTCGTGTACTTCACTTTTGTGAACTGGAACCTGCACCTAACATCTAAACAAGGTCATGAATACCTTTAATTGGTATTAATATTTGTGTTTGTATTATTATGTCTTTAGTCTGTAACAGAAACACTAGACATCAAGAACAATTATGAACTGAAAATTTTCCAAGACTGACAGTTATGCACCCAATTTTGCCACCTCTTAAATTGCTATATATTATTTCTTTACAGTTGAGGGGGGAAAATCAGGGTTGTTTCCTCTTCCAAATCAGCAATAAAATTGGATCAAGATAATCTGATTTGATCAATCCCTACAAGGGGAAAATAGAGTAGCTAACCCTTGATGCATGCTGATTTGAAGTTTATCATAATTCATGAGAGTTTTCTGACCACTCGTGATAGTTTCCCTCCCCAAAGCTAAGACCTCTCCATCTGCGTCTATAATTCCTTCTTTGTTAGGCTCCTCTACCCGCGTGCCAGGTGTCAAAATAAATGCTTTGACCTACAATTAGTTGCTCAATATGAAGAAAATCTCGAGAAAAAACTGAAAGACCAAAATAAGAATCTGATAAAATAATTTCACAATGCAATGCAAGAGGAAACATTCAAGGTTTCTGTCACAAATCACAGCTTAGCAAGAGATGATTGATAGAAGATAGAAAACGTCAACATAAAACTGAAATATGAACCTTGATATATGTAACAAATGGTGACTTGACATGCCTTCCATTATTCAACTCAGTCATCAACGCTAGCAAGGATAATTTTGGGCAGTCTCTGATAATAATCAAGTCCAAGAAACCATCTGACATCTGCATATCAACAGACAATAATGGTATTATACGTCATCATTAAACACACATAAGATAAAATAGTAAATTGTAGCATTCCTAAGTACCCAAGTGAGAGAACTCTGAAGTGGCAAACAACAGGTAACTTGGCAATTAAACCCATGATATTAAATGCTCAACAAGTTTCCATACATGACTTCGACAATGATATAAGGGGTAAATCGACATTTCCATTATATGTAAAAAAATCATTCATGAAACATAAAAAATAAGCAACAAGATATAAATATTATATAAACAATATAATATTAATACTTTTCTGCACACAGTTACTCAGGTGTTGAAACATCACTAACAGTAAATCTGTCAACATTCATAAATGCTAGAACCGTTCAAAATAATGAATGGATGCAAGATTCAAATCTGGGGAATCAGGATATGAAGAAATCACTTAGTCTTGTGGCAACCCAAAGGAGATGATTTAAGTTGCTAGCTTTTCCCCTTGGCAGTTTCAGGCGGAAATAGAAGTTGACAAAGAAAATCGAAGTCATAATTTGGAATTGTTATCTTTAACGAGAGCCTAAATGATAAATTTCAAACTAGACATCCAAAATGGTGTATCCTATGCAAAGGTCAAGTATGGAAACTGACACTCATATGTTTATTATAGGAAAACAACATTATTGCAACTATATTGCAATATCAAGGAGAATTTCCGATTAATATTCAAACAACTTCACAAAACAAACTAACCTTAGCATCTGGTGCTGCCATGGTGTTTTCAGCTCCCCAAGGTACATTGTGAAGCCAGACTGAAATAAAAGGTCCGTCAAATTTTCTCCAATTCAAATCCTTCAAGTTGATATTAGGTCCTTCGTACCCATGCCGCCGAATATTATCGGTCTCACCATCACTTTTGTCAACATCTACTACGCTAGCAGTTTCATAATCGTACCTCGTCGGCTCTCCATAATCTTCAAATCCAGGTGCAGGTACAAAAGAAACACCACCTTTGTAGTGCCTCAAACTTATAATTCGTTGAAGAGCCTGAACACAAGAAATACTTAGCATTGTGACATCAATTATTCACTTTTGCAATGATATGAGGGAACCTCAGATGAATTTGAAAATCACACAATGCAACGGGTTACTGATTAATTCTAAACCAGAGATTTCTGCATCGTAGACATAAACTCACCAGAAATAAATTAAAAAGAAAAACAAAAAATACATGAAGATTTAAAATTATAATATGCTCACAGCCAATTGACCTTTTATTCTTAGAGATACTATATGTCATTCACTTTTTAGTTTGTTTGTTCTGTTGTTCATAACTATTCTTACTGAGTTTACAAACATGTTGTGACGTAAAGAGCATCAGAAGAACAAATCAAAATAAATTGTGTATCAAACATATCTTCTATGATTTAGTCATACATACATAAAAATCTAACCGAGCACTTCCCATCCACCTATATTTTTCCGACTCAATGTCAATATCTGCTATCAATCCTGAAATGAAGCAATCGTCGATGAGTGGGCAAACTAAAGTTATTTCATATAACAATCAAAGCAAAAACCAGAAACAACAGCATCGGCAAAAAGAGAATTTTACATTTTCCATGAAAAATAGAAAAATTAATCTCAACTACAGATCGAATTAAAGAGAGAGATTTTTATGTTAGAGTTACCCCAAGCAAGCATCAACACTGCAAAATGTTTAACCTCTCCTTGCGAAATGGTGGCAACATCCAATGAACATTTATGGCCTGCAAGAAATTAAAATTTGCAGGCAAAATGCTTCAACCATATAGTAAAAGAAGATAAAAATTAGAGATGGGGGAAAATGATCGGGAAAATAATTGACAGAACTATGCATACCCCGAATGATGGCAAGAGTAGCATGGCATGCTGTACAAGGGTCACCGATTGAGTGAAGAAGTGATTTCGCCATTCCATTTCCAGTGCCTATGCATTTATAAACCCCAATAAATACTAATAGAATTCTCGTTGTTCCATCTTTAGTATGTTAGCTATCAACGCAAGGAACCCCAATAAATAGTAACAGAGTGGGAATGTTTTTTCGTTAGTTGAGGAGGAAATATACTGAGATTGAGTACAATAAGACACGACACGCAAATTCTTTCATCAGAAATGATTCGGTATAGGCATTACAATTCACACGCACAACAGAGCTAAGAGTATGGCACCTGCAGGCACTACTCCTAGAGGTGTCTTTATTGCATCAACCCAATCATCTCTCCTCAGCAGTCCGTTTATTACCTACTAAACAATGTGAAGCTTGTCAGAATGAGGAAACAGGGGGGAAAATAAAGATGAAGTCATCTATGGAAACAAGAACAGAAGAAAAAACAAATGTGACAAAGAGAAGGCTAAAGCAGTAAGCCCCTAGAATGTAGAAAGACCATAAATTTAAGAAGCAAGAAGGGGAGGACGACAAACCTCTACCAAGATTCCATCACCACTAACACAAACAATACCATCGTATTCGGTAATATCCAACGAATAAGCAACCTCCTCCGCATGCCGCTGATATTTAGTCTCTAAAGTTAAAATCAGATGAAATGAAATTAATAAAACCCCCTATTAAATGCTAAAGTCGAACTCAAAGTGAAATTATTACAGATCTCTGGGAAGTAATCCCACCTTGCAGTGTGACAACGATTTCGGCATCGTCAAGAATAGGCTTCACGTCATCTAGATAGATTTTGTAACCAGCTCTTCTCCCACCGAATGGGTTAACGAAAACAAACAGCCTCTTTGGACGACCTGGGGGGAACATAGATGTCACTATTCCAGAAAACAATGGGAAAAGAATACTAGGCAGAACGAGCTTGAAGCAATAAAAGCATTGACGTTCCCTTGCTTTGCTTACGAGAAATCAAAAACCAAAACAATGCATACCATTAATGCCTACGAATTTAAAGATCACGGAGGATTCTCGGACTCTTAATCAGCCCAAAATCTAACGCACGTTACAATATGCATCGTATGTTCATCCCTATACCGAAACTAACATATGGCGACAGGAATTTGCAAAGAGAATCGTCGTAATAAGAAGAGTTTCCTTTTCTTTCCGTTTCGAAATTAAGCCGAATGAATAGTATCAAGAACGAAGAATTAGATTATGAGTTTTCATTAAGCTCTTGAGAGATTGGTGAGAAACCAAAACATTAAATCATCAAAGCAACCAACAGGCAGAAACAGGTAATCCCTTCTTTCCATGCATTTCCTAAACTACCAAAAACTACCAAAGTCAATATTAAAACCAGGCAGGATTCCGGATGATAATGATAACATTACCAAGCAAATCAACGCATTCACGGAGCTTCAGACACCAAAGCGCTCGCGACTCCTCAGAAAGTGGTTGAAACACGAACTCCTTCCTCACCAAACCTCCACTGCTCCCAAAGCACAGCAATCCACCAAGGTCCTCCACGAGAGCTTTGATCCTAATATTCGGACCATCCGTGGAGAATCCGAGAACCTCCTTATCAACAGACAAACTCCGTTGACCTTCCTCCAACCACCGAAGACAACCGTCAGCTGTGAGAATCATCGGCGTGACGCTTCCATCGGGGAGGAGAACACGGTGGTTGAGGATGGGCTTTGAATCTCCGGATTGATCCATCTTCAGAACAGAATCGATTAGGAAAAATCGTCTGGATATCGATCTCTTATACGTATGTGCTCTATGTTGCGTGGATGGTGGCCGGCGGAGAGACCCAATCAGAGTAAAAGAAACATGGGCGTTTAGACAGCAAAGGTGGGCTGGCCCGGCTCGGAACTGAGAAGGACCGTAGGCTGGACGACGGTTAACTAAGCAAACCCCCGGTTGGTTCAATTTTCCAACACGATTTTACGATTTTTTATATTATTTTTTGAATCCGTGCAGAACACACAACTTCTTCTTTGATAATATAAATAACTGCATACATAAAAATGGGTTTCGACCTTTAAACACATTTTAGGAAAGAAAAAAAAAAAAAAATCAATACACATTTCTAAATTATCCAATAAAACCAGATTTTATTTTCCTGTATTTTTAGAAAAATATTTTAGATTCTTAAATTAATTATTAAATTTGGATGAACAACCTATATTTATGTTCTCGAGCTCTTTCCAAGTTCGAAATTAGATTATATTTTAGTCTCCTAATTAGATTATATTTTAGTCTCCTAATCTTAAATTTGCGTTTATTTAGTTAATAAACTTACAGAACTACAAACAATCGAACTTACGATTCTTTTTAATAAATACAAGATCGAAACTTCCCGGGTTTTCGACTAATTTATAAAAATTCATAAACTAGAGAGATAAAAGTTTGGTTTTGGATTGAAGCAAAAAAATAGATTAGCACAACACGATAGGTGCATCCGTACTCGGTAGCAATAAAATACTAATTCGTATGTAGCAAAGTTGCACGCTTGGAATGAATTGATACCAAAAAGTTGGAGATGATCTTCTTTCTAGACACCAACTTCAAGTGCCATTATCCTTCACAAACATTATTGGACATGGGCAGCTCAGTGCAATGGAATCTGCCCACCTTCCTGCGTAGGGATGGATAGGTATTTCTCACATTCTCACATCCTCTATGCCCCACCTGCTATCCCTATCAAAATCCAAGATTGCAAGATAAAATCACGATGGACCTTATCAAATATAGTTTTAATATAAAATATTGGAGCAGTGGACTAGCAAATATTGTTCTCTTTGAACTTCTCCTCCCTCTAGGCTAGCAAATATTGTTCTCTTTGAACTTCTCCTCCCTCTAGGCTTTTAAAATTCATTTGCTAGAGAGGGGTTTTAACACCCTTGTAAGAATCCTTCGTTCTCCTCTCCAATCAATGTGGGATCTCACGTATATAGTCTGGGAAAAAAAATGACCAAATACACTGCCCAACAACTAAGTAGGTGGATGGACGAAACTCTTCATGTGGACCAAACTCTTCACTTATGAACCTACAATTAACAACAAATTTACAGCTCAATTCAATCAAATCCAACTATCATAAAAACCTTTAATTATATCAATTTTAGATTCACTGTTCTTTTCAAACTAGAATTACTTGTCCATTAGAACTCGAGATACAAAAAGTTCAAGAAAAAAAGTATAGCCATAGGCATTAGAAATCACAACTTACAACTTGCTTGGGTACTGAAAAGGTGGGAGATCCAGGCAATCAAAGCCCGCCGTAGTTGCTAAGACGAAGATTTGGTACTAGATGCTTGCCATGATTTGGATTGACATGCTTTATACTAGCAAGATATGGTTCAAACACACAAGAAAACTCAGCATTGAGGACAAACTACTGCGAGAAGAAAATGGACAAATAGTTTGGGGAAATGAGCCAGCCAATGAGGTAATAAGTTACTGAATAAAGATCTGTAACAATGTAATAACCCACGATTCTGGAACTGAAAGCCAAAAAGTCACTAAATCCAACCCCACATAACCCCAAAAGTACCTAAAAAAGGATTTGTGGATCAGATGCAGATATAGCTCTTGGCGCAGCATGGCAGCATTTTCCACTTTCCTCTGCTTCAAAAGCAAAATATTTTCTTACAACAACCAGAATATCACAAGCATAATTCATAGAACTCTCTTCAACCCACGAGGAGTTTGAAAGAAAGAGCCTAATAGAAGAACATACCTATCAATACTCACAAGATCATGGGTCCAGGCATTAAGCCAAGCCTAACCCATCTTGGTGCATTGCTGTGCAGTTCCCATTTTCCTCGAGTTCCAAAGCACAAATTTTTCTCACAACAATCATAATTTACAAGTACAATTCTTCCAATCCATCTAAAGCAGCAATGGAAATTCAAGGGCACGAATATAAGAATAAATAAATAAAAGAGGGGTTCAACTCCTTCAACAGAAATCCATATTGAAAGGAAAGAAAAAGGAGCACAATCCATTCATGAAGATAGTGAATTTATGCAGTACGACAAAATCAATAAGCCTTTATTTACACACACAAGATTGCCATTAACATTCAAGTACCAGCAGTAGGCAAAGCGGCCATGAATGAATTATAAGAAGATTCAAGATCAAAGTGAAGCTGCCGAGCCTGCTGCTCAGTTAACTCATCCGCCGCGCCCATTTTCGAAAGTCGTCCAAGCCACTCCTTCATCTTCGTTTTCCCTTCAAAATCCGGCGGCAGAATGGTCAATTTGTTCAGTGAAGCAAAGAGATCCGAGAGCAGGGGGTGCACCTGATCCACAGCTACCATATTCAGTTTCAATGAATCCATAGCTGTAATAAAGTTCTGCACACACTCCGCCACAATGGCGGCGGAGGTAGTGGAGGAAGCAGCGGCGGATGCCCTGTGCTCCACCGTCGCAGGCACCCCAGAAATCACAAGACGATTAATCGCCGCCGGACAGTCCATTTTGTATGTGTCTGCAAATCGTTCAATACTCGGGACTGTGTCTTTGAGCGTCGAGGCCAGGGTTTTGAAATGTGCGATGAGTTTGAAGCATTCAGTCTCATAATCGGAGGAGGGGATAATGTCACGGACGTAAGCCTTTTCAAGCTTTTCAGTGGCCTTAATAATAGCGTAGAGCTCTGCAAAATTGTCGTACATTTCTCTCTCGCGCTTGTCGTTCCAAAGCTTGACCTCCATTGAAGCAATCTTCGAGTGCGAATGGTGAAGAGAAATTAGTGATTCTATATTACGTGAAGGATTGGAGAAGAGAACGGGACACGCGCAAAGAGAAAAACCTTCCTTCACTGAAGAAAACACAGAGATAAAGTAAACATAAATCCAGAAAGGTTCAATTCCACAAATCAACACTCAAAAACCACAAAATACAACCACAATCAGTTCAATCTAGAGACGTGAGGAAGGAAAAACAAAACATAGGTTCTTGATTGGAGCCAAATCAAATTGAAAAACACAATAAACCCTGAAATCGCAACGAAATACAGTAGAATCATCAATAGAAACCGGATCTAGAAGAAAAGAAGACAAAGATTTTCGTAGAACAAGAGGCAAACAACAAACAAAGACTTGTAATTCATGATTTTCCTTCGATTTCTCGGCAGCCAAACAGAAAAATCAGTAACAAGAACAGAGGGAAAAAAAAGCAAAACAAAGAATCAACTGAACTGAGCGAGAATCAAAAGGAAACAGACAAGAAGAACAGTCTAAGAAGAAAGGGAGATATTAACCCTTACAAGAGAAAGAGAGGCGATTCGTGAATGGGAGAGACGGAGGAGGGGATGAATAAGAAATCTGGAGAGAGAAAGGGAGGGAGAGAGGGGGGAGAGATTGCGTGTGGGCTCGCACATACTATTATTGCTGCTTACGGCATCTGCGTGTGGCAGTTGCAAAACAAAACACCCAAAATAAAAAAGGAAAATAAATAAATTCAAAAGTGATTTAAATCGCTGATTCATCTTCTCTTACGGTGGAGCGGCGGTACAGTATAGTTGATGCAGTCTCAGCTCTTTAGGGCCTGGTTACAGTTGGGCTTTTGGGCCCAAATCATATGTGGGCTGGAGCGTATTGGGCTTGACAAAAAAATATCTCGGCCCACATCCTTAGGGTTAAAATTGTCATTTACTTTTAAATATATTTTTTTAAAGCATAATTACCAAATTATCCCTTGATAAATTATCACAGATTAAACTTTCCAGAAATTTGCAACAAATAGCCGATCTACCGCGCCCTTCTTCTTCTTCTGTTCCTATCGACTTCTCCTTTTCGTCTCCTGAAGGGTTTAGGGTTCAGTTATGGAGGATTCTTACTGTTGAAGAGGCAGCCATTAGAGAAACTGCCCTCTGTTTCGGTGATTTATGCGCTATTGAGTTCATTGTACACAATCGAGCTTCGCTGCCTCTTTAACGGAGCCTTGCAACTTTCTGATAATTGTTTATCTTCCGATTTCCTCGTGCAATTTCAGTCGGGAAGCATTTTTCACAGTGTTTTGTTGTGGGAGATTAGCCGAATTAGGGCTGTTGTTAGGTTTTTTCTTCCATGTCGATTTCCCAAGATTTATATCCGTCGCAAGATGACCTTCTCTACGAGGAAGAGCTTCTTCGGAATCCTTTTAGTTTGAAGTTGTGGTGGCGCTACCTCATAGCACGAGCAGAATCACCATTCAAGAAGCGATTCATTATTTATGAGCGAGCTCTGAAAGCCCTCCCGGGTAGCTATAAGTTATGGTATGCATATCTGCGCGAACGCCTCGATCTGGTACGAAATCTTCCCATTACTCATTCTCAGTACGAAACTCTTAATAACACGTTTGAACGAGCGCTTGTGACCATGCATAAAATGCCTAGAATATGGATAATGTACCTACAAACTTTGACAAACCAGAAATTAGTGACCCGAACGCGTCGGACGTTTGACCGAGCCCTTTGTGCCCTTCCAGTGACACAACATGATCGCATTTGGGAGCCATACCTCGTTTTTGTTAGCCAAAAGGGTATTCCAATTGAGACCTCACTTAGAGTTTATCGAAGGTATTTAAAATATGATCCAACACATATTGAAGACTTGATTGAATTTTTGGTTAATTCAAATCTGTGGCAAGAAGCTGCTGAGAATTTGGCTTCCGTGTTGAATGACGATCAATTTTATTCTATTAAGGGGAAGACCAAGCATCGGCTGTGGTTAGAGTTGTGTGATTTGCTCACTAGACATGCCACTGAGGTTTCTGGGTTGAATGTTGATGCTATAATACGGGGCGGCATTAGGAAATTCACTGATGAAGTAGGGCGCTTATGGACATCACTTGCAGAATATTACATCAGAAGGAATTTGCACGAGAAGGCAAGAGATATATTTGAAGAGGGGATGACTACTGTTGTTACGGTAAGAGATTTTAGTGTGATATTTGATTCATACTCTCAATTCGAGGAGAGTATGCTAGCTCATAAAATGGAAAATATGGATTTGAGTGACGAGGAAGATGAAGCACAGGAAAATGGTCTCGAGGAGGAGGAGGAAGAGGACATCCGATTAGATCTTGATTTATCAGTTTCTAAGTTTGAGAAGAAGATACTTCTAGGGTTTTGGATGTACGATGATAATGACATTGATTTAAGGCTAGCTAGGTTAGACCATCTAATGGACAGAAGACCAGAATTAGCTAATAGTGTTCTTCTACGACAAAATCCTCATAATGTCGAACAATGGCATCGGAGGATTAAATTATTTGAGGGCAATCCCACAAGACAGATATTGACGTATACTGAGGCTGTGAGAACAGTGGACCCCATGAAAGCAGTAGGTAAGCCTCATACCTTGTGGGTTGCTTTTGCTAAGCTGTATGAAACCCACAAAGATCTTCCAAATGCAAGAGTTATTTTTGACAAAGCTGTACAAGTTAACTACAAGACTGTGGATAACTTGGCTAGCATTTGGTGTGAATGGGCGGAAATGGAATTGAGGCATAAAAATTTTAAAGGAGCTCTCGAGCTCATGCGTCGAGCTACAGCCGAGCCATCTGTTGAAGTAAAACGAAAAGGTAACTCCAAAATGCTTTCACATTAGTAATTCCACTCATGTATAATTATGTTGCTGATTCTCTCATTTACAGTTAATGGTAATCTAGGTTTTTCTTGTGTTAATGCATCTTGGCATTTATTTGCAAGTATTTTGGTCGCTTAGACCAAGGAATTAAATTAGAGGTAACTTTGTAGGATATTTTGAACAATAAGTTAAGTTTGTTTCTCAACAAAATAATACTCATTTTAACATGCCTGTATTTGTCATTGTGAATTTAATATGAGCTCAAGGTATATGGAGCAGCAGTAATAGTTACATTGGTTTATGGTTATAATTGCAGTGGCTGCTGATGGTAATGAACCGGTCCAGATGAAGGTGCACAAGTCCCTAAGACTTTGGACCTTTTATGTGGATTTGGAAGAAAGTCTTGGAACCTTGGAGTCTACCCGTGCAGTTTATGAGCGAATACTAGACTTAAGAATTGCTACCCCACAAATAATAATCAACTATGCTTTGCTTCTTGAGGTATGCTAAGTTTGGCTTATGTCAGTTTACCTTAACTTTTCTATTCTGTGGACAGGTTAACTCATAATTTTGACATGGTCAGGAACACAAGTACTTCGAAGATGCATTCAAGGTTTATGAAAGGGGCGTCAAGATTTTCAAATATCCTCATGTTAAAGATATATGGGTTACATATCTATCCAAGTTTGTAAAAAGATATGGGAAGACAAAATTGGAGCGAGCAAGAGAACTATTTGAGCATGCGGTTGAAACGGTATGTATAATGAATCTCTTATCCATCTCTTGCATCTCTTTGAATCAATAGAATTGGTTCTTATGAAGAAAAAAAAAAGGGTTCTTGTAATTATGCTGGAATGCAATTTTCCTAAAACTATCTAATAGCAATTGATTACAAACATGAAGCCTTTTGAATGTTCCATGACAGTTGGAGATCTTTGAAATTATTCTACTTTGGCTTGGTTTGAAGAAAGTACAAGAGTTCCAAGATGCTTATGAAGTTGTAGTAAAAGTTCTGTAAAGACTGGTGTCTGTAGTTTAAACATATTTGAAGCAAAAATAATGGACACTTTTTTTTTTTTTTTTTTTTTTTTTTAAGGAAACAATTTTCATTGATTGAGACTTGTAAATTGCCCCTCTAGCAATAGATATGCCTTCTTTTTTCCATTCCAAGTGACTGTCATATGTTCTTGTGCGTCTGGATCTAATTTAGATTATGAAAGTTCTTTGTTTCTGTTTTTGGAAAAAATGAAAATGGTAGGTAGGATTTGTGTTTGGTAATTCTTAAGGAGACCATTTAGGATCTTAAAATCCAGTGTTTCCTCACCTTTATTCCCTTCTGGAGCAATACTTTTTGAGTATTTCTTGCTTCATTATAACATTCTTTTTCATTTAGTAGATTCAAGGCCTTGCCATTGTTTGGCAGTCGAATGATATACAATAGATATGATAATGCTAATGGTTCTATATTTTGATTGTGCATCCAGGCACCCGCTGATTCAGTTAGGCCTTTGTATCTTCAATATGCAAAGCTTGAGGAAGACCATGGTTTGGCAAAGCGAGCTATGAAGGTCTATGATCAGGCAACTAAAGCTGTTCCAAATAATGAGAAATTGAGCATGTATGAAATATACATTGCCCGTGCAGCCGAGATATTTGGTGTTCCTAAAACTAGAGAAATCTATGAACAAGCAATAGAATCTGGTCTTCCGGATCAAGATGTGAAGACCATGTGCTTGAAGTATGCTGAGCTGGAGAAGAGTTTGGGAGAAATTGATCGTGCTCGTGGAATATATGTATTTGCTTCACAGTTTGCAGACCCGAGATCAGATTTGAACTTTTGGAACAAGTGGCACGAGTTTGAGGTCCAACATGGAAATGAAGATACTTTTAGAGAGATGCTTCGTATCAAAAGGAGTGTTTCTGCTAGCTATAGCCAGGTATTTTCTTATTCAACACCTCTAATGTTAACTGGAAATATTGTTAATTGATAGTACCTCAATGTCATGAATTTCAAGACTGTGGGCTATATAAGAGTATGGTGTTATTATAACTAAATGTTACACATTTGTACCCTTTTCTGTTCTTCAGACACATTTTATTCTGCCGGAGTATCTAATGCAAAAGGATCAGACACTGAACCTTGACGAGGCAAAAGACAAATTGAAGCAGGCTGGGGTTACAGAAGACGAAATGGCTGCTCTTGAGAGGCAGTTGGCCCCGGCAATCGAAGACTCGGCCAAAGATAACAGCCGTAAAGTTGGTTTTGTGAGTGCTGGAGTGGAGGAATCACAAGCAGATGGAGTACCAAAGGTCACTGCTCATCAAGAAGACATTGAATTGCCAGATGAAAGCGACTCGGAAGAAGACGAGAAGGTTGAAATTGCTCAAAAAGAAGTCCCATCTGCAGTGTTCGGAGGCCTTGCTCGAAAGAAGGAAGACTCCGATGAGACCGACAGAGAGAAGGATGATGACAGCCATCTTGGCGCGCTTGAGAGAATAAAAAGGCAAAAAAAAGCTTAGTAGTAGTGTTTTGTAATTTAATGAAGAGTTGTGTTAAAATTAATGAATTTTTGAAGGAAATATCAACAGAAAAAAACACCCACCCTTCCTGCATTCTTGGGGTTTATGGTAGAAAAGAACATCTTTTTAGACTATAAATTACAAGTAATCGATTATTTCAAACTGAGATTTATTTCATTTCCCTCTAATTTTAATCGTTTTCTCTTGGAGTTGGATCAACAAAGTGCAATTAAAGGAAAAACAACAACAGGGTGCATATTTTGACAATCCATGTCCATCATGGAGCAAGCAGTATCTTCCCAATATGTTTGCTACTCTCCATCAGCTTGTGGGCTTCTGCTGCTGCTGACAATGGAAGATACTTGAAGATCACAGGCTTCACCTTGCCTGCTGCAATGGCTGGCCAAACTATCTTCTCAACTTCACTAACAATGACTGCTTTGTTCTCAAGAGATCGGTTTCGCAACCCAGCCGCTGCATACATGATACATGATATTTCGTCATTGAAAGATTATGTTCCAAAAAAGATGGAGGATACGAGAAAAGACCAATACTTCAAAAATGGATTTGAACTCATATAACTACAAATCAGTAGAATGAGTTTCTGATTTGGAGGGCTTGAACGAAAGCTTCTTTGAATATACGCTCAGACTGCAATTTATATCAACAAATCTCATTTAGAATGATCTTACCCTGCACAGTGAGGCGTTTCGCAAACAAACTGCGAAAATCTAGCTGCGTTACTGCTCCTCCCATGGTTCCAATAATAAAAAGCCTTCCATCTAAGTTTAAGCTTTCAAGGTTGCGCTGAAAGTATGGGGCTCCAATGCTATCGAGAATAACATCCACACCTGTCAAGGCATAAAGTTTCAGTGCTACAATCTTAGAAAGGAACAAGCATTCCGGAAATGGAACCTTTAAACATTGAATAGTTATAGAGATGCTGAAGACAAACCTTTTCCATTTGTTTCTTCTTTCACTCGTGCAACAAAATCTTCAGTTTTGTAATTGATGCATACATCTGCTCCAAGGTCTTTGCAGACAGCTAATTTATCTTCACTACCTGGCGACGAAGATTCAAAAACATCAGGACAAACTCAGGAACCGATAAAAGATGAACGTAATCCCTAGACCTGCAGTAACAAATACTCTTGCTCCTTGGTATTTAGCTATCTGAATGGCAAAAGTACCAATTCCACTTGAGCCTCCATGAACCTGAAATTTGAATACCCTTTCATTCATGATGGCAATACACAAATGAATTCAATTCTGATTATAAGTGAATCTATGTTTATCAACACATCCCCAATGGCAAAATTTTTCTTTCTTTGATTTTCCTTTTCACTCTTTTTCTATCTCACCCAAGTAAACTAAAACCAACATGAATTTTTCCAAAATCATACCAACAATGAAGTAAACTAAAACCAACATGAAGTTTTCCAAAATCATACCAACAATGTCTCTCCCCTCGATAATCGACTTGTCATAAACACCGTCGACCAAACAGTGCATGCCACCTCCGGAATACTAGCAGCATCCTTCAAGGAAACACCAGGTGGAATTGGAAGTACTTGCCCGGCTGGGACAGCCACTTTCTCGGCATATCCGCCTCCAGAAAGAAGAGCACATACCTGTGATGCAACAGTATGTTGAATGTTCAGATGCTAATGATTTCAATTCCTTGAAGGATACAGTATATGAGGAATTGAAAGATCACTAAAGAAAGTTTTGAATCCTCAAACGAGAATTATAAAACTCTGATGTTATCATTTCAAAGAACAAGAAACATGAGGTGACCTAGGGCACAATATTGAGCATTTACAGAAGAAACAGACTTATCTAATTCAAAACAATTCCCATGCAACAAGATGAACTAGAAATGAATTCCTCTCGCCCCATTAAAACACAAAAATCTACCCTTAAGACTTGACAGATAGAGAAAAAAAAAATTGAACTCAGAACAATTCGAGAACACTGCAACAAGATAAACTAGAAATGCATTTCCATTAAATTCATAAATGACCTGATCGCCGATCTTCCAGCGGGATACGTTTTTCCCAACGGCTTCGACGATCCCAGAGCATTCGAGGCCCAGATACGGACTGGCACCCTTGGGCGGGGGATAGAGGCCTTTCCTCTGTAACGTGTCGGCCCGATTCAGGGCAGTGGCTTCCACCTTGATCAGAACCTCATCGTCCTTGATTATTGGGTCCTCAACCTCCTGCAATTGAAGAACTTCCGCCTCGCCGGGCTCGCTAATCACGATAGCCTTCATTGTTTGTCTGCTGGTGGAGTTCTCAAATCACACGCCGAATAAATTCGAAGAACATATTCTATTTCATTTATTTTATATTAATTAAATTACAATTTGTTTATTTATTTATTTGTAAGGTTAAATTAACAAAAAAAAAACATAAATTTATATATATATATATATAATGTTTTTTTTTTAAGCAAAATAAATAAAACATATATTTTGGCATACTAACTATCCATTTTCTTGATGTACGCTCGTAACCTCTGATTGGCTGAGAGGCAAGCGTCGAAGAACGAGTATAATTTTGCAGGCGAGCTTCAGAGCCGACGGTCAAGTAGGTGAAGCCGGAGCTGCAATCACTGGGAAGAGTAGGGTTCCGATTTCACTGTGTTGATCGCGGAAATGGGCCAATCTGAGCTTTGCTTGATCGCGAAAGCGTTCGCATTCCTGCTACTTGTACCTGGAATCCTCGGCTGGGGAAAAGAAGGTCACTACCTAATTTGCAAGATAGCGGAGGTAAGCATCTTCGAGTTGTTTTTAAGCATCTGTTGCGTTTGATTTTGTCAAGCTTATCGATGTTACAAAAGGTTTATAGGGAAGGATTATAGCTGATGGGATTTTGGTTTCGGATTCTTGAAACTGTAGCTATCGCAGTTATAATAGCGTAAGCCAGGATTCGATTACATTAAACATGGTAAAGGAGAGAGGATTCTTGTGAAATTTGGTTAGCTATTAGAGAACTTTTTGACCATTTGGATTTTTTTTGCATAAAAACTTAAGTAAATTCTTTTAGCCTCTATATCAAGTCCTTATTAAGCTAGAAACTTTTAGTGGGGAGTTGTTTTGGAGCTGATTATAACTTATATCACACTATGATTAAGATTGCCGCCCTTAGATCCTGTAAAATTATTGTTGTAGTCAAAATCTGATATCAATTCCTTTGGTTTAGGGATATTTCACTGAAGATACTCTATCCATGGTCAAAGAATTGCTTCCAGCTTCTGCTGAGGGAGATCTTGCGGCTGTATGCTCCTGGCCTGATGAAATTCGATGGAAGGCTCATTATCGCTGGAGTAGCGCCTTACACTACGTCGACACGCCTGATTTCTTTTGTAATTATAATTACTCGAGTAAGTTTAGCTTTATGGTATTTTCAGGTTCTCTTGTGGTCTATTATGCCATATAACCGTTTGATATCATGCTTCTTGTTCATGAGCTTTAAGACTCAAATTCGTTGTCGAACCACACGATCAATACTGAAGCTGAGACATTTTATAGCTCATGATCACATAACCGATGCATCCTCTAAAGTTGTGTTCTATGGCTAAGGTCATCGCTGTCTAGCTGATTCCTATAGTATTATTGTGAGATCCCACGTCAGTTGGAGAAGGGAACGAAGCATTCCTTATAAGGGTGTGGAAACCTCTCCTTAATATACACGTTTTAAAACCGTGAGGCTGACGGCGATACGTAACGGGTCCAAGCGAACAATATCTGCTAGCGGTGGGCTTTGACTGTTACAACTATACTATCGATGTCTTCTTGAATTATAATTTCCGTATGTATCAGAATCTAAAATTTTGACTGAGAGCAAATTGTTTTTCAATTCAGGAGCAGTAGCCTGCTGTTGCCTTTCTAGCTTTGAAACATCTAATGTTGACAACTATGAAGTTAACGGAAACCAGTCATTCTGAATATGTCATATACAATGGTTATTAATTCAATTGAGTTTTGATTCCGTTCATTCAACGAGGCATTTTTAGTTGGAAGATTTAGCTCTAATAACTAATTTTCAATACTTGAAACTTGAAAGTGCTATTTTGACTATGTCTGCTTGTGTAACAGTATTCTCTGCTTAATATAGGAGACTGTCATGATACTCATGGACATAAGGGTAGATGTGTGACTGCAGCAATTTACAACTATACTAGGCAACTTGAATCAGCTTACAAAGAGATGACTTCAGAAATTAGATGTAAGCATCGTAGATGACTAACGTTGTATGTATACACTTTTCGAACGAATGTCACTTACATTTACATGATATTTTCAGATAACTTAACAGAGGCTCTTATGTTCTTGTCCCATTTTATCGGAGATGTCCATCAGGTTTGCTCTTTCTACAGATCTGAACTTTAAGGCACATAGATAAATCGAAAATATAAAGTGCTCGATTCATGAAACTGGTATAACAGCAAAATTTAGTGCTCTGAATATAGTTGAAATTCACTCAATGGGCTATTCTCAAGCTTCTCATCCTTTCCAAATAAGATTTCTTAAAGTTTGATTAGTAGGTTCGTGTATTAATTACATAGATACATTATAGCCTCCATTAGTGGAGTCTCTCACCTTTTTCTTTTACAGCTCTAAAATTCTATAATATAATGCTTTTTGAAATTCTTCAGTGGTTCTGGTTTCTTGTACCTACTGCATTTTTCGAAAAAGAGTTGATTAATCCACGATTTCGTCTCTTTGCATCTGATTTTCCTTTTTCAATGGCAGCCCCTGCATGTCGGTTTTGTTGGAGATCTAGGAGGTAACTCAATAACAGTCCGTTGGTACCGTAGAAAGACTAATCTCCATCATGTAAGTGTCAATTGGAGATTTCAACCCCCTCTCACATCACAAGTACCCTGCTTTACTCTCTATTCTTCCTGCACCTGTAACCAGTAGACTAAAAACACAAACCATCGTCAAAAGTTTCGTCATGATGGTTAAAACTTCAAGATCGGAATCCCATGAAATTCTGCAGAATGTTGTGGTTTTTATTCATCTGGTATTGAAATAGTTTTATCCATAAAAAAGAAATAGTTTTGCTTCAGGTATGGGATAACATGATCATTGAGTCTGCCTTGAAGACATTCTACCATTCAAACCTTACACTAATGATTCAAGCCATCCAAACCAACATTTCGGTAAGCCTCCTCTTTCTACTTTTATGTCCTTATATACCTTTTACGACAGGAGTAGAACTTGTATTTCTTATCTTGAACTTGTTGTCCTCTTTCCTTATGGCATCATCTTTTTAAATTTCTGAAGGGTGAATGGTATAATGATGTCTCAGCTTGGAGAAATTGCGCACTGAACCATACAGCCTGTCCTAACCCGTGAGTTTTATTTATTCTCCCTTATCCATGTATGGTGAGATGCTAAAATTTGAAACCATGTAGTCAAATGATTCCTCTGCTATCATACAAACATCTCTGATTAGTATACGACTGTGAGATGATGCTTGTGATAGAAAAGGAATTGTCTTGTTCATGTAACGGCCCAAGTCCACCGCTAGCAGATATTGTCCTCTTTAGGCTTTCCCTCAAGGTTTTTAAAACACGTCTGCTAGTGAGAGGTTTCCACACCCTTATAAAGAATGTTTCGTTTTCCTCCCCAACCGATGTGGGATCTCACAGTTCATGTCTCCAAGACTTCAAGCAGCGAATTATAACATGTTGCTGAGACAGTGAGACTTAAGATGTCCTTTTCTTTAGTTTGGAAGGGGAGAAATATATTCAGAGGATGAAAAGTAACATTCATTTGCCTACCCTAAAGTTCTTGGCATAACAAAATTTATTGCGGTGCCTCTTATCTTTCAGGTATGCTTCTGAAAGTATTAGCTTGGCATGTAAATATGCATACAAGAACGCCACTCCAGGAAGCACACTAGAAGGTATGGCTTCTTTATCACATCAACTTAACAATGCTGTGGCTATAAGTAGGTGGAATAGTTCAACTCTTTTTCCAGTTTTTGCTCTGCGATCTTAGCTTCTTGTATCTATTGAATTTAGAGTTCAGTGGCTGGCTGCCCAAATAAGCAAAAGTTCTATTGTTTGTTGCAGACAGTTATTTTCTCAGCCGGCTGCCAATCGTTGAGAAAAGGTTAGCACAAAGTGGCATAAGATTAGCTTCTACCCTCAACCGTATCTTTGCTTCTGAAGTAAAAGTGGCTGAAATTTGAAGGATCCATTTCTATAAGTCATTAAAATGGTTGAGAACATGAATTGATTAGTGTTCCATTCTTGTGTCTTTGTATATTATACTATTAACTAGGACAGTCGTCACTGTAAACGACATGATATTGAGGAATAATATGATTGTTGATTTACTGCTTTTGTTCTGCATTTTAAAGATCAAAGCCAGAATGCTGTCTAAGTTCATAGAATAGACAAACCCCGTCCCATATTCAATCTAGAAACCCAGATTTGTGAGGGATTCATAGGAGATAACGAACTGTCAAACATAAACATCTGATGTGACATCCTTGACAACGCAGACCACTTTTTTGGCTGCTTTCTAGAATGTGGAAAGACCAGTTTATTTACCAAGAATCAAATTTTGGTCCATCTGAAGTCGTAGTTAAAACAGGAGTGTAATTGCAAAGATGGCTTCTTTGAATGTGTAACGATCCAGATCCACCGCTAGCAAATATTGTCCTATTTGGACTTTCCCTTTCGGGCTTCCCCTCAAGGCCTTAAAACGCGTCTGGGGGAAGGTTTCCACACCCTTATAAATGGTGGTTTGTTCTCCTCTCCAACCAATGTGGGATATCACAGAATGTGACAACCCAAGCCCACCGTAAGCAGATATTGTCTACTTTGGTCTATTACGTATCGCCGTCAGCTTCATAATTTTAAAGCGCATCTACTAAGGAGAGATTTTCACACCCTTATAAAAAATGTTTCGTTATCCTCTCCAACCGAAGTGGGATTTCACAAAAAAGAAGTTGACATATTCACATTCCAGAAGTTCTTGCATCATTAAACGTGGAAAAGATGACCACCCGTTTGGGACGTTGGTCCTTATTCTTCATGTAATACATGTCAATAAATCAGCTGTACAGTGACAGAACACGACTTAAACATTCTCATGGTCAACAGCCACCACAGACTACCTCGTTTTATAACTTGATTACATAGAGAAAAAAATGCATTTTTAGAAATGTATGGAACACAAGGAGGAAAAGGTACCAACATTTTGGGAACTATGTCGAGAAGAAAGTGTCAGAGAAGCAGCCGGAGGTGGCAGGTGGCGGCTGCCGCCTTTTTTGTTCCGGATACTTTCCCGGAAAGTCCTTAAACTTCTCTCCCCATTCCCAAAACTCCAATCTTTTGCAATAAAATAATAACGTAATAAATGACAGAATATTCGGAGACGAAGCAGAATTACTTTCTTGCACCCCAAGTTACCTAATCTTGGACCTTGGGTTGCTATCCCTCCCTGTCTTTTTGCAGCCGTTTAACAAATATTAAACACATGGCTATTAATACTTTCCTTGCATAAAAAAAGAACCCCAAATCAGTTTCTTCCTCAAAGGGCTCTCCACGTTTCTCGGATTTGCTCGCCGTCTCCCTTAGCTCCCATCAGAAGGAAAAGAAAAAGTGATCTTGTGCTCTTCCTGCATTTGCTTTCCTGTTTATTTTATTTGCATTCAACTGAGTTACCCATTTTGTTTCTATGTTCTTCAATACTCTTTCACCATTGTCTTGTTCTTTATTGGGTTACTAATTACATGTTGTTTTTTCCCTTCTTTTCTGTATTCTTAAAGAATGATTTTGTTATGGAAGTGTATAAATATAAAGTGTTAAGTGGCTTCTTTTGTAGATCTGTTGTCCTTGATTCCATGGAAGTGGATGCATGTGTTTGTCATAATGCTCGTCACATTCTTGTCCTTTTCTTTCTGTGTTATTTCCAAAAAGAGAGTGAAATCTTAGGAGCTTGTTACTGACGATGCTTGTAATGCCATGGAGCTTGGAATGATGGGAATTTTTGTTGTCTTTTTCATTGGTTATTTATACATCTAGGAGAGTTCCCTTTGTATCTGCCACCATTTGATGAGCTGAGCAAAGTTGTCTTTTGTTTGCTTGTCATGTAGTGATGAAATCTACTTTCTATAAACTAGACTAAGCCTCTCTCACGATATTTGCTCATTCTTATTTCTTTTCAATTGCAGCAGCTTAGTATAACGAGAAAAGGAATTCCCAAATCTTGTTGTCAAGATGGTTTTATCAAGGATTGCCAAGAATGGACTGAGAAGATCAGGAAGCACATTCAATAAGCATTCACACCAGAAGAATCCATATCCCCAAGGAGCATCAACATATAAAAGCTTCATCCAATCATTCAACCCTGCCACTACAAATGCCTATGTCTTGAACCTTCCTCACATTCAAAGAGTGAACCCCATGACTTTTTGGAGCAGGGGAATAAGTACAACGCCACAGCGTCAATTTCCTTCTGCTGAAAGGGTTGTAGAGGAATCTGATTTAGAGTGTGATGAGCCATCTTTTTGGCCTGGACTAGAAGCAACCAAGCCAGGGGAAAAGCCAAGGGTGGTCGTTCTTGGCACTGGCTGGGCTTCTTGCCGTTTCCTCAAGGGACTTGATACAAAGGTTTATGATGTTGTTTGCATATCACCGAGGAATCACATGGTATTTACTCCTCTTTTGGCTTCAACTTGTGTTGGAACATTGGAATTTCGCTCTGTTGCTGAGCCTATCAGTATGATACAAACTGCATTGGCAAAGGATCCCAATTCTTACTTTTATCTGGCTTCTTGCACTGGCGTTGATACAAATAAACACGAGGTACACAGTTCATTTTCTTTTCCTTATTGTTATCTTTCAGTAATCATTTCTTTCATTCATCAACCAGGTGTTCTGTGAGACTGTTAACCATGGTGAACTCCCCCATGAGCCTTACCAATTTAGAGTGGCTTATGATAAGCTTGTGATTGCTGTTGGAGCTGAGCCCTTGACCTTTGGCATCAAGGGAGTGAAAGAACACGCCTTTTTCCTCCGTGAAGTAAACCATGCTCAAGAAATACGGAAAAAGCTTCTTTTAAATCTAATGCTCTCTGAAAAACCAGGTTATCTCGGCCATCTTTGTTAACAGATGTCCCATTCTGTCACTCTTAGTAATCAGCAAAGTAACTTTAGATGCTACTGTTTCCTGCAGGTATATCAGACGAAGAAAAGAAACGCCTTCTTCATTGCGTGGTGATCGGAGGCGGACCAACAGGCGTCGAGTTTAGCGGCGAATTGAGCGACTTCATTATAAGGGATGTTCGAGATCGTTATGCTCATATTAAAGACGACATTAAAGTTACACTAATTGAGGTACAAAACATTGTTAAGAAGAAGATACAATATTTGTAGGCTTTGACACTTCTTTTCACAAACAGGCAAATGAGATTCTGTCTTCTTTTGACTTCGGGCTGCAAACATACGCAACAAAGCACTTGACCAAGGTAGTACAGTCAGCATCAGCTCTCCGACAAGTTTTCTGCTTAGAATCTGTCTGTTTAATAAAAATTTTGTTTTGTTCATCAGTGTGGCGTTCGCCTGATGCGAGGTGTTGTAAAGGAAGTGCTTCCTGAGAAGATAGTTCTCAGTGATGGCACTGATGTTCCATATGGGCTCTTGGTATGGTCTACGGGCGTTGGTCCCTCTGAATTTGTGAAATCACTCGATCTTCCAAAGGCCCCTGGCGGAAGGTATCTATCTATAAGCTGAAGATCCCACAAGCCCCTCTTCTCGTCTCTTCCCGGCCTTTTGTGAGATCCCACGTTGGTTGGAGAGGGGAACGAAACATTCCTAACAAGGGTGTGGAAACTTCTTTTTAATTAGACGCTTTTCAAAATCGTAGGCTGACGACAATACATAACGAGCCAAAGCGGATAATATTTGCTAGCAATGAACTTAGGTGGTTACAAATAGTATCAGAGCCAGACACCGGGCGGTGTACCAGCGAGAACCTAGCCTCCAAAGAGATGGATTGTGAGATCCCACTTTAGCTGGGGAGGGGAACGAAACATTCTTGATAAGGATGTGGAAACCTCTCCCTAGAAGGAAATAAAACATTTCTGATAAGGATGTGAAAAACTCTCCTTAGTAGACGCATTTTAAAACCGACGCCTCGTTGGTTTCTTATACCACTGTCTACAATAGTTTTCAGTAAAAGCTTTATAATGTCAAATGCAACAGGATTGGCGTGGATGGATGGATGCGAGTTCCATCAGTGGAAGATGTTTTTGCAGTTGGGGATTGCGCTGGTTTTCTTGAACAAACAGGAAAACCAGTTCTTCCTGCTCTAGCTCAGGTATGCAGCAAAAACACTTGTTTTATTTTATACCTTATAATCACCCAAGTTAATGGGATTTCTGGGTTAAACAGGTTGCAGAAAGGGAAGGAAAGTATCTTGTAGAACTGTTCGACAGAATTGGAAAACAGAACGGAGGCAAGGCTTGGAGTGCAAAGGACATGTCTTTGGGTGACCCTTTTGTGTATAAGCATCTGGGAAGCATGGCAACAGTCGGGCGTTACAAGGCTCTTGTCGATCTACGCCAGTCCAAGGTTAAAACCATTCTTGCTTGATTCTTCTTGATTTAAACAAGAATATTTGTGGATGATGAATTGATTTGTGGGTGTTGTTGGGTATTAACAGGATGCAAGAGGCATATCACTTGCAGGCTTCCTGAGTTGGTTCATATGGCGATCTGCATATCTCACTCGTGTAATCAGCTGGAGAAACAGGTTTTATGTGGCTGTCAATTGGGCTACCACTCTTGTTTTCGGCAGAGACAACTCCCGGATTGGTTAAACCCAACAAAATTTAGAGTTTTTTCTTTTCTTTTACTCATGTTCTTGAATTCTTTCAGTTTTGGAGAAAAGTTGAAAAGGCAATAAACTGATGTTGTTGATATCACTACTACAAATTTACAACCTTAATCTCTTCGACCTCAAAATTACAACATGTTTCTGTTATGTACAATGTTGTTGTTGCTGCTACTGTTGTGTTTCTGATTTACAAAGATAGAGGTGAGAGTTTGAGCCAACCCCACCATGATCCCCATCTTCACTTGCCCTCTCTTCGGGATCAGACGCCCAGAAACTCTCCGACCGCCGTTGTTCATCGCCCTACCTTCTTCACCCATCACTGCAGATTTCTTCTATAAACAGAGAGATGATTTGTTCTTGTTGATGAAGTTTTGGATACTCAAAAAGCCACCACGAGATGGGTTTATTTATAGACCCAAAATTATTTGTAGATAAGCATGTCCTTTGCTGATGAACTTGCTTGCTACGCACTCTGTAATACACTCTTTTTTAAATTTGTTCGTAGGTAGTCTTGGCTTTTGCACAACAGCTGTGTTTTGGATTTTTATATATGTGTGAAATTACCATTTTCTCCTCCCGGATCAGACCAGCTTAGGGGGGACATTTTGTAAAAGTCAAGGGTGTTTTGGGTTTTTCAGGAAAAGAATGGGATTCGACCGTAAGAACAGGATAAAGGAGTTCATAAAAGAATGAAAATGGAGTTTGATTTGATTGATTTACTAAGAAAGTTTTTTGGGAGTTTGTGCTTTTGAATCCATTTTGACCAAAGCTTTAAAAGAAAAACGTGTTTAATGGCTTCCACTAACAATAAATAAATAAAGAATCTTGCAGGTGGAGTCTCCCCTGACCCACACCTAAGGGGACACGCTGGCATTTTGTTCGCTTTACCTGAACCACATGGCACCTCTCCCGGCAATACCAGCCGCCGGTTTTATTTCTTTATTAATTTACTAAGTGAGGCACCGCCGCCGGGTACTGTGTGGTTGCGGAATTGGAATGGCGGAGGTTCATGTATTTTATTTATTGAATCATTTTATATTATGTTATATAATTCATTCGTCGATATAAAAATACGTGTGTAACGACACAGATCCACCGCTAGCAGATATTGTCTTCTTTGAGTTTTCCCTTTCAAGCTTTAAAACGCATCTAAAGCCTTTACAGATGGTATCAGATGATAATATCTGCTAGCGGTAGATCTGGGTCGTTACAAATGGTATCAGAGCCAGACATCGAACGATATGCTAGTGTTCTCGTTGTTCCCCAAAGGGGGTAGACACAAGGTGGTGTGCCAATAAGGACACTGGACCGTAAATGAGGTGGATTTGGGGGCGGTCCAACATCTCTTGGAGTAAGGAAAAAGTGTCAGCGAGTAGACTGGTCCTGAGAGGGGGTGGATTGTGATGTCCCACATTCGCTGAGGAGGAAAACAAACCACCATGAGTGTGAAAACCTTCCTCTATATAAGCATTTTAAAGCCTTGAGCGGAAACCTAAAATGGAAAGCCCAAATATAACAATATCGGCTAGCCGTGACGTTACACGATCATTTCTTTTTTAAAGGAAATTTGCTTCATAATTATTATTCCAGTTTTCTCAAAATTGCAAAATACTATTATTGTTAAATTACTATTTTCTGATAATTTTTCTTAAATTTTTTATTTTGTGAATTTATTATTTAATGAAGTAAAATAATTAAAAAAAAATACCGTTTCTATTTATTTAATAAGTTATTTATAGGTTTACTTTTTAAAAAATTATTTAATCTATTAAATATAAATATAATTTTTATATGTAGTTAAAATTAGATTTTCATTTTTCATGTATAATAAATTTGGATTAATTGTTTGAGAATTTATAAAATTTCAATAATACTATTATTATTTTACAGTAATTAAGCATGCTAATTTAAACACACCTCACCCCATAAATTCTCTAATNAAAAAAAAAAAAAAAAAAAAAAAAAAAAAAAAAAAAAAAAAAAAAAAAAGACACGTATACACAAATTGATGGACGCCATGGAAAAGGGCATCGCAGTTTCTTCCTCATCCTTCAATTACCAATTCGGAAGATCTTAGCGTCTTATCTGTGACGTTCGTTAAAATTTGAACCGCTCACACTCGGAAAATCAGAACCGTCGATTTCAAAAACCAATCAACGCTCCCGATTAACCCCTCATTTCCGACCGCCGTGAGAGAACATCGAAGTCACGGAGTGAGCAATTCCCGCCAGAATCCCCATTGTCACCTGTCCCCTTTTTGGTATCAAACGGTCAGAATACTTCCTCGACAAATCTCCACCGTTGATCGCCTTGATTCTGCTTCCGGCCATCTCTGTACCTGAAGTTTCTGATTTACACAGCAGAAGAAGAAGAAGAAGAAGAAGAAGAAGAAGAGCTTGTTATGCTTCGAATCGGCTATACATATACATATATATATATACACAAAACCAGAAGGCAAAATGACGGAAATGCCCCCCCAGTGGAAATTGACGATTTAGACCCTGCCTGCCTAACTGACGTCTTGCTTTCTTCTTCTCAAAATTTTCAAAATCAATCAAACTTAAGCCTAATTTACCAATTTGACCTTTTCTCTTTGGTATACCCACAGCCAGTGATGCCAGCTGTCAAATCCATAGATAACAATAAAATAATAATAATAATAATATTTTGACTTTGAACAAAAATTCAAATTTAAGCGTTTACTTGACCATCAAGCTTTTATTTTAAAAAAAAAATTGTAATTAGGCTGAACCTTTGACTCGAACCCTTGAACCGCAAGGAATTGAATAGTAAAAGGTGAGTAGTGACGTGGCATCAGAAAGACTTGCGTAAGGAGTGAAGGGTAATTTAGAGTTTTCACATTGAGAATCTGATGATGTGGCATTAAACGTAATAAAAAAAATGAAATCATTTATCACATGAAAAATCTGGTAGGAAAAAAATTAAAAAAAGAAAAAAAAAACGTGCTCATATGGCCTCCACTAGCTAAAAGGCTGCCCCGCCACTAACGGTGCCGTTTTGTCCATTTTTGTGGTGCTCCGATTCACTTAATCTTATCCAAGTTGTATCACTATCATAATAATAATAATTTTAATTATTATTATAATAATGTAAAAGCGAGTTTGCAATAGGGCATATTAAAACATTATAATTAAAGGAATGCATGTCACACCCACTAATATCGATAAAAGAAAAAGGCCAAAAAATGATACATAAACCTATGCTTTTAATGATGGAATTGAAGCCAATAATAAAAAACAAACATTAGCAAGTTGCAAATAATTAATTTATATTATTACACGACAAAAACCAGACACTGAATCTTAGTGTCCAAATTTTATAAACTGCTGTTGGGTTCAATGTATTGTTATATATATAAATAAATAAATATATTTCAGATCTTGTATTTAAAAAATAAGATATACACACATAGATTTGGTTTTTAAATGTGTGGGATCCCTACCCCTTTTAATTTAATTTTTTTTTTAATATTGATTAACACAAAATTATTAATTTTATTATGAGTAAATTTAATTCAAAATTCTAATAAATTCAATTATCGATCTCCTTCGTGCATTTATTAATAAAATTGATAATATCTCGATCACAACGTGACAAAAAAATATTTATAATGCTAATATTTTTGAACCTTTAAATAGTATACGTCAATTACGACGAGTTTTGTCTACTTTTAGTATTATAAGTATTAGTATAAAATTAAAATTTAAAAATATGTAATTATATTTCTTATCATTTTTAAAAAATATATATTTTAAATTATTCGTATAATAATACTTTATTGTATTTTATTTTTTATGTTTCATGACATTTATTCCATATAATATAAATGTTGATATATGCTAATGTGTTGTCACAAATTCTTTATCCCATATTTATTATACTAAAAAAAGAAGATTAAAACTAAGAGAAGAAGAGCACAAAATTATAAATAGAGAAGAAAATCTCATTTTCCATTAATTAAAAAAAGAAAAAAGAAAAAAAAAGAACTCTTGATTTTTACAAAACAAACCAAAAACCGGTATTTCCCTGCCAAAAGCGGGCCGGGCCGGGCGGTTCAGTCCGTGAGCCGCCGCTGGCCGGTGTGGAGTCTAGCTCCGGCGAGTTGTAGGCGAGAAAATGGAAGCAACGGAGTGGGCGAGACCCACCATAATCCCCAATTTGACCTGTCCCCGCTTCGGAATCGGACGGCCAGAACTCCTGGGAGAGTACGTGGCGCCACTGATGTCGTCGCTTCTTGAACCGCCCATCTCTACTTGAAACTGAACCGGTGCTTCACCGATAAATTTTAGCCGGCGAGACAGATTGAATGACTTATGTAAGCTGTGGTGGAAAATGCAGAGATTTATATCGAGAGAAGAAAAGGGGACAGAATAAAGCAAAATTATTATTTAAAAATAATAATAATAAATAAATAAATAAATAAAATAAAATAAAATGGTTCTTCACATGGCGAAATGCGACAAAGCTGGTGAATTACGCGCCATGGCTGACACCGCTGCTTTGTCCCACCACCACACTCCGACACTCAAAAGATTCCATGTTTTATTCAAACACAGTGCTGGGCCGCTTTTGTGGGCCGATTTTGTGGGCCTCCAAGCCCAAGTCCAATTTCACTTATTTTCTAATATATTTTATTTAATTAAAATAAATAAAATAAAAATTAAGGAATGCTCATAAATGAAAATATAAAAAAAGTCAAACATTTAAATTATTAATTTGATGAAAAATAAAAAGGAGAAGAGCTTATACAGCTCATGTCTTAAATGAAGGAAGCAAATGTCGTAATCAGTGGTTGTAGAAGATGAAAAAATTAATTATAATTAAAGTCTTAATTTGTCAATTAGCCAATAAAAAAAGGAATATTATTAATTAAATATTTATGTTTAGCTTTTAATTCTCAAATTAATTTCATATTTTCCCTTAGGTGCTTAATTCGATTAAATTATCATATAATTAAATATGAATTTCATAATTATTTTTTTATTTTTTTAAAGGAATAATTTCTCTTATAATTCAAATATTTTGATTTTGAAGAATACATATTAATAAATGAACTTCCCACCTATTTTATTGTTACATTAAAAATAAAAATTAATTATTTGAAAGTCACCCATCAATAGTTGTCTAAACCCAACGTCCCACGTTCTTCGGGTTCGAAGGACTCCAGGGGCAAACTACTTACTCTCCCTAGTCGTCTACCTACTCATGCTCGTAGCTTGTGTTCGACGAACACGACTCTCCACAATGGTATGATATTGTCCACTTTGAGCCTAAGCTCCCATGGTTTTGCTTTGTGTATTCTTTGATTATAAACTCATAACATTTACTTAAATTAACCCATGTGGGACACTTTCATCAAACAGCTCGTGTATCTCGACGTGATAACGAACAACGTAGCTGAGTCCATAAATGAAGACCCAACTGCCCCATCAATACCATCTTCTATAAATTCAATTTCTACATTTCTCCGATCCCAAACAACCATGAATCCCTCCCTCCTCATTTCCGCTCTTCTCCTCGCCGTTCTCCTCCTCTCCCCCTCCGCCTCTCTCGCCGCCGGGATGTTCGAACCGGGCGGCGGATTTGATGACATACCCGGCTTTCGGAAAGGCTGGGACAAGGGGATCGTCGGTGGTGGCTACGGCGGTGGATACGGCGGACCCAAAGGCGGTTACGGCAAGGGTGGAATCATAAGGAACACTGTGGTGTGTAAAGAGAAAGGTCCTTGTTACAATAAGAAGGTGACTTGTCCGGCCAAGTGCTTCTCCTCTTATAGCCGATCGGGCAAGGGATTCGGAGGCGGCGGCGGCGGCGGTGGCTGCACCATCGACTGCTCTAAGAAGTGTATTGGCTATTGTTAGAGAGGGGCGGTAGTGGCGGCGGCTTATGAGTGTTTTTCTTTGACACGGCCGCCGGTAGCCGGAAAAATTATATCTATAATTAGCAGCTGTACTAGACTGATATATAAATTAATTATAAGTTATATTATGTAACGAATTTAATTTCCATGCTTGGTTTTGAATTTTGATATATCCATCTGTCATTATAGATAATAAAAAGGCAACAATTAATTCACAATTTTTAAAATTAAAAGAATTAATGTGGTCGTCAACTGCAGGAAGGTATGCAGCTTACTTAGACGCTACTGGTGGATCATATGTTCACACCTATATCTCTAGTGATGCTTCGACTTGCGTTTTTATTGCTCATGCTGGGTAAAGAACTGAGAAGGGTTTGATCCTCAATCTACTATTGATCCCGAATCTACTATTAGGCCCTGCTCGCTTTGTTTATGCTCCTGTCGGGACTGACTTTTGAACCAAATCGACATCCGCTGAAGATATTCCTCTCCAGGCTAATCTGGATACCAAGCAAGTATATCCCTGTCTAATTGGAAGACCCCATTCGGAGGATCAGCATACTAACCTTGTATCAATCACTGCACGCATTATCAATGGAATGATTAGCTAACTTTGGTCGGTGAAGTTTTCCTCACGGTTTACTCATCCTTCGTTTTTAACAGGTCAAGCTATTGGTTGCGATCAACGGGAGTTATGAGTTTCCAGATGACGATAAAAGAATAAATAAATAAATGTTGGTATAAACCTAAAAGAATATAGGTAAGCATATAAACATCATTGTACAACGACAAGAAACTAATCAATGAGTAATACACATGAAACAATGATTAAAACAATTAAAAACATGCCTCCTCAAACATTTTGGTACACCATGAACATTTTGTCGGATCTTCTACCCATTTCAATTCCTGCCTTTCTTCTACACCATTTGTAAGAGTTCCTGTACAATTTCCGAGATCGGGGGTCGAAATTCGGGCTCTCTCTGCCAAACGGTTGCCCGAAAACATCAGTAAGTAGAACCAAATATTTACGTTAGCTTGAAACAAACCAAAAGTTGCTAAGACTTTTACCATTATACAAGACGAAATAATATCGGCGAAGCGAGATAACGACTTAATAGGATATGTGCCCTTAAGTGATGGATCGACCATTCTCGATAACGCATCAATATCATGTAGCCTTGGAATAGCCCATCGAACAAGATATTGCTCTCCTCGAGGCAGTGTTCTAGAGTTTCACAATCAAGTAAGAACATAAATAAGAGAGCTATATTGATAAAATGGCAAGCTAGGTCGAGATTGATCTAAGAATCGCATACCGATCACACGACTTCCGACCAGTGAGAAGCTCTAGCATTACAACTCCAAAGCTAAAAACATCGCTTTGGTACGTGTAAGTTCCCGACTCAAATTCCGGAGCACTATAACCATGAGTTGGGAGAAATCGTACAGACGACTAAGCGATAAAATTCGTGTTAGCAACGAACGTTTAAACAGGCGTTTCAACTCTATGCTCAAATTAATAGATAAGTACCTGATTATCAAGCAGTGTAGCAAGGCCAGAGTCAGAGAGCTGTGCTTTTAGCTCATTGTCCAGGAGAATGTTAGCAGACTTAAAATTTTGGTGCACAATTGGCGGCTGACAGGCCTCATGTAGATACCTGTCTCACAACAAAAGGAGATAACTCAATATCTTAAAATCGGTTTAGCGAACGGGGTTCTTCATGGACTTACTCGAGGGCACGTGCAGCTCCAAGTGCAATCCTCACGCGCACGTTCCACGAAAGCTTTTGATGCATCTCCTTGTCGACGTGGAGTGCTTCATAGAGTGTGCCATTTTCGCAATACTCGTAAATGAGTAGATATTGTCCATGCTCAGCACAATAGCCCTTAAGCTCCACAATGTTATCGTGCCGAAGTTCGCATATATCAGACACGAGGTTGTGAAATTCATCGTCGCTCCAACGAGTCAACGAGGATCCATCCAGTTTTTTAACGGCCAAAAGCTGAAGAAAACACGAAAAGTAAACACGATTATGACAAATTTTGCTGCAATTCAAAGTGATTAAATTATCTTACCCTTCCATTTGGTAGTTCAGCTCTATAGACACTACCAAGCATGCCTTTCCCAAGAAGATTATCTTCAGAGAAACTATTAGTATACTGCTGAAGCGACGCGATCGTGAAAACTCTTAAAGAACTCGTGTTTAGTTTTTTAGGTACTCGACTAGGTACGTCGGCTGTCACAATTGGTTTTGCAATCTCCTGAGTTGAAAGGAGCGAAAATGGAGGGGGAGGAGGAGGTCGTGCAAGCAACTCATCTATGTTTATGCTCGAACTCTCCGTATAGTCGTCACGGAAACTCATATTGGAGGCATCTTTTCTCTTCCCATTTGCGTCACGTCTATCACGAAAACTCTCCGTATGGTCTTCACGAAAGCTCGTATTGGAGGCAAATGGGTTTTCGTGTAGCTTTGGGGAGGTATAATCCATTATTCTATCCTTCATCCCGTCTCTATCAACTGGCTTAAGAGTGGTCTCCCTTCGACCTTCAAAAAACGAAAACAAGGTCTATAAAGTCAGCTTCCACGTAACGTTTACGTAACATAGTAAAAAGTTAAAAGAAACTAGAGAAAGATGGGGTTAGTACCTTTCTCCACGTCGTCAACGTCAACCGAGGGCTTCGTGAGTTTCGGCTTATCTTTAGAACCCATATCAACATTTTCACGAACCATCTTCGTCTCTTCTCGATGCTTGCTTCTTCTTTTCAAGCATACCGATAAGAGAATACAAGCTCCCAATGCCACTAATATTACTGCTCCAATAATAACAATCCCAATGATCCGCTTACCAGAGAAAAAACTCCTTCCTCCATCGGATTCAGGACTCCCTGATGACAATGGCTGACCCGCACCCGTCTGTCTGGTTGGTCGTCCCGCAGTAACAGGCGCCACAGCAAATGGTGAAGGGGCTAAAGCAGGTGCAGATGGAATTATGGTAGTATTAAAAGGGTTTCCATCTTTTCTGCATACATAAACCGACGCAATTGATAGGATATAATACTTCGAAGACACGGTAAAAGCGAGTTAACTAGAAACGAAGAGAAAAATAAGATATGAATCATGAAACCCCCTTCGGAAAACGCATTGGCTTTCACTCGACGTGTACAAGGGAAATAATCATTATAATTCACCTGAAATTTGGAATGCCCAACAACTTCGGAGGTATAGGTCCAGAAAATAGGTTGTTCTCTATATTCCTGCATGGCAGAGAGTAAAATACCATTCACTTCAGAAAAACGACACGATCCTTTATTCAATGTGATGATAAAACAAGAACGGAGTTTTTTCAGATCATAAATGAGGAGAGAATAGTACAAATCCGACAACGGAAGATCCTGTAGAACATCGAGCATCCCAGAAAGTCGATTGTTCTGCAAGTGCCTGAAGACCGAAAAGTATATATGTATATAACCACACAGTAAATGCAAGATATGGAGAAATATAAGTTCTTACAGAGATTAACTCACAATGTAGTAAGGGAGAACAAATCCGCCATGGAGGGAGGCAGCTGACCGCTCAAGTTGTTGCCCGACAAGTCCCTGAGAATAGAAGACGATCAAACGCTAACTTCGAAGAGGCTATCGAGTTAAACGAAGACACTCACAAGTTGTTCAAGCCATTAAGCAGCTGGAAGACATCAGGGATTGCCCCGGTAAGAAGGTTGTTGTTTATTGACCTGAGAGACAAAGTGGGCAGGCATCATAATGAGAATGTTGACTAGAAGATTATCTAAAGACGGGCACTGAAATTGTAACGGTCCAAGCCCACCGTTAGTAGATATTGTCCTCTTTGGTATTTCCCTTTCGGACTTCCTCTCAAGGTTTTTAAAACGCGTCTGCTAGGGAAAGGTTTCCACACTCTTATAAAAAATGTTTCGTTCTCCTCCCCAACCAATGTGGGATCTCACAATCCACACCCCTTCAGGGTCTAGCGTCTTCGTTGGCACTCGTTCCTTTCTCCAATCAATGTGGGACCTCCCTATCCACCCCCTTCGAGGCCCAACGTCCTTGCTAGCACACCGCCTCGTGTCCACCCCACATCGCTCGGTGTCTGGCTTTGATATCATTTGTAATGGCTCAAGCCCACCGCTAGCAGATATAGTCCTCTTTGGGCTTTCCCTTTCGAACTTCCCCTCAACGTTTTTAAAACGCGTCTGTTAGGGAGAAGTTTTCGAGAATGCTTCGTTATCCTCCCTAACCAATGTGGGATCTCACTATCCACCCCCCTTCAGGACCCAGCATCCTCACTGGCCACTCGTTCCTTTCTCCAGTCGATGTGAGACCTCCCAATCCACCTTCTCCGAAGTCTAGCGTCCTTGCTAGCACACCATCTCGTGTCCACCTCCGGCACATCGCCCGGTGTCTAGCTCAGATACCATTTGTTACAACCCAAGTCCACCACTAACAGATATAGTCCTCTTTGGGCTTCCCCTCCAGAACTTCCCCTCAACGTTTTCAAAACGCGTCTACTAGGGAGAGGTTTCCACACTCTTATAAAGAATACTTCGTTCTCCTCCCCAACCGACGTGGGATCTCACATAACTCATAACAAAACGTGCTCGACAACAAACTTACAGGTCCATTAATTGTGTTAGAGAGGCAAGTGCAGAGGGAATGCTTCCAGTAAACTGATTAGCTGATAAAGAACTAAACAAAGAAAGTGACCATGTTAAATACGCCAGAAGAGAAGCATTACAAGATGATTAGCACTGAGAGAAAAAGCAACATACAAACTTCTTAGTGTAGCAGGCAATGCAGATGGAATAATCCCTCCAATATGGTTATTGCTAAGATCTCTACTCCATAAAACAATACAAAAAAGCTTAATTAGACCCATCATTAAGAACCACATTCACAATGGATTCACAATGAAGATGAAACTTACATTGATATTATTGACTCAAATTGGTCTAAGCTAGTGCCTAGCTCTCCTCCCAAATTCAAACCACTGAGTTGTCTGGCAAAAGCAAATAATTGTTCCATTATTAACAGAGAAAACCAAGTTAGCTAATGCAGAATGAATTGAATTCACATACATCGCTGTTATATTCGAGAACACACACTCAACCCCTTGCCACTTCTCCCCACATGGATCACCTCCCACAAGAATCCATCCTCGCAAAGGAGGGTAGCCAAGAGCAATAAATAACGCATTGATTGCAGCAACTAAAAACAACAAAACAAGTGAAGAGTAAGAACAAGAACCAAAAGGCTAAGGAGGTTACTATTTTCAAGTATTATCCATATGGGTTTTCTCAGATTTTTCAGATAACCACACAGAACAATGGAAAAGAACTCTCTAGATATCTGCCTTACCATCACGGAGGTCAGTATCTCCAAGGCAAAAAGGGTTGGTGAAGAGCAAGAGCAACCCAATTAAGATCTTCATGAACAAATTCCAATGAGAACAACCCATTAGCTAAACAGCTCTACTCTAAATCCGACTTGAATCCTGTGGTTTGTTTTGGCCGCCAATACTTAATCTAGGGTAAACAATCAGCCAATCCAGAGCTAACCCTCTTTCAAAAACAGCATCCAAATACAGATAAGAAAAACTCCAAAGCATCTAAGATCAAAAACCCACAAACCACAATGGAAAAATGAGGCAAAGAAGCACAAAAATCAACAAAATGAAGAGATGGGTAAGCCTCCTTAGCCAAACATGATGGGGTTTTTCTCTTCCTTTTTCCAGAGACGAAAAGAGACAAAGGAATAAGGAAAAGAAACAAACAAATACCAAATAGAACAAATGCAAGTAAAGTAGAGAGAAGAGGAGGAGGAGGAGGAAGTGATGAAATGGGCTCTCCCTTCCAAGCTTTTGTTGCCTTTTTTTCTCTTTGAATTTGAGCACTCTGTTCCAGCAGAGAAGAAATCAAAAAGGCAGATGCAGAGATGGAAAGCAAGTGTTTAAAACGAAAGTTTGATTATAATCCTTTGTTTAAAAAGGACCCAATATATGATTCTTTATGCATGTGGGAATTCGACACTTAACCACAAAAAAATTGGGATTTTCAAAGTTTATTTGTATTTTTATTTTATTTTCTTTTAATTTTGCAAACGGTCGAAACCCTAAACCGGGGCCCCACCTCCTATCCCTTCTTCGTTAAGGTTTTGCCTTTCCAACCACCCTAATCAGCGGATGGTATATATAATATATTTCTTTTAATTATACTCGCACAATATATTTCTTTCTCTGCTCAAATTTAAATTCTAATTTAATATTTTTTTAATTTAATTAATTCCCGATCAGTAATAAAAACTTAAAATAAATGAAAGTTATTATCTACGTAAACAAAGTGCATTTTCTTTGGTAAACGGTCAATAGCTCGTGTTGGTGTTAGGAATCACGATTCTCCACAATAGTATGATATTGTCTACTTTTTCTTTGGTAAACGCTCAATAGCTCGTGTTGGTGTTAGGAATCACGACTCTCCACAATGGTATGATATTGTCTCGTGATCTTCCACTAAATTAACCAATATGGGACTCACTCTCAATAATCCTCAACAATCATCCCCTCAAACAAAGTACGTTATAAGCCTCCCCTGAGGCTTATGGAGCTCTCGAATAGCCTCCCCTTAATCGAGGTTCGACTCCATTCTCTGGAGCCCTCGAACAAACTACACCCTATGTTCGACACTCTAGTCACTTTTGACTACACCTTCGAGACTCACAATTCTTTGTTCGATATTTGAGAATTCTATTGACATGGCTAAGTTTAGGGCATGACTCTTATACCATGTTAGGAATCACGACTCTCCACAATGGTATGATATTGTCCCCTTTGAGTATAAGCTGTCATGGCTTTGCTTTGGGCTTCCCAAAATGCCTCGTACCAATAGAGATAGTATTTCTCACTTATAAACCCATGATCTTCCACTAAATTAACCAATATGGAACTCACTCTCAATAATCTTCAACCGTTGGTTCGTGAGGATAGTTTTCGCACAAAACATAATAGAAAAACTCGTATTGATATGTTGGAATAGTGTCTTTACTATGACAATGTTGGAATTATTAGATGCCAAATTTGAACTGACCGTCACAATTTCGATAAATTTATTTGCAAATATAACCAGTTAAAACATGTGCACCTATGGTAAGTTATTTTTTGTGCCTCTAATATATAATTATTATTGAATAGCATTGGCAATCATTTAATTTTAATATATGATTGATAAATTAATGATAATCATAAAGTATCTAAATAGAAAATATAAATGAATATCACTTACATGTACTGTTAATTCGTTATAAAGTTTATTTTGTGGTGATTAGGCTTTTGATTATACAAATTTTAAATTATTATATGGTTGGTTTTAACTTACAAAACACGACATTAATCAATGCTGTCTGAGTGTCGGCTGTTTGTTTATGTTTTTTTTTCTTTTTTTTCTTAGTTTTATAAAATTAAAATTTTAATTTTTTGTTAGCAGATTTCTTCCTTTTTTGACAGAAAAATTGTTGAAAAAATAAATAATATACATTGTGTGTTTGTCACGTTAAAAGGCATAATCTGCGTATAATTATGAAATTAGATGCCAAAATATAAAAAACTAAATAACTTTCCACTTGAATTATGGTTAATTAGATTACCTTTTTTTACCAAGATAAATATTTGGTGTGCTGGATGATGAAAGTCCGACGTCAGCTAATTTAGAGAAAGATCATGAATTTATAATTAAATAATACTCTCTACATTGGTTTGAGACATTTTGGGGAAGTCCACAACAAAGTCACGATAGCTTATGCTCAAAGTGGACAATATGATATCATTGTGGAGAGTCGTGTTCATCTAACATGGTATTAGAGTTATGCCCTAAACTTAGCTGTCACGAGAGCTTATGCTCAAAGTGGACAATATGATACCATTGTGGAGAGTTGTCTTCATCTAACATGGTATTAGAGTTATGCCCTAAACTTAGCTGTGCCAATAGATTTGTAAATCTTCAAATTTCGAACAAATGACTCCAAAAAGAAAAAGGAGTAGAGGGGAGGCGTGGACAATATCATACCATTGTGGAGAGTCGTGTTTATCTAACATGGTGTACTAAATTATCACTAATTGGTCGTAGAAAACACTATTTTTATCATTTTTTTCAATTGATTAAAATATACGTCTTCGTTTAAGAGATCATAGGTTCAAACCCCATTGATGAAAAATGGAGACGAAAAATCAGATCATCGACTTTTTAAACGGTAATAAATGTCTTGTTCAGTGGTCTATGCTTGACTCATACCATAATTATTTTAAACTGAGCCAATACACGTTATCAACTATCCTTAACATGGAAAGCTAAACCGAAAGCTACGCTGATAAGGAAGGGACTTCAAATTCAATTATTACGAGCGCGATAAATGACAAATAAATGTAACAAAAATCCGAATTTGGTTAGAATAATATAATTTTTAAATATTTTTAATCATTCTATTTATATGTAAAGATATAAACAAAAATGCCTTTTATTATAATTATTTATTAGTTATATGATAGACTCATAATAAAAATGGTACATTTTTTTTAATGATGGGAATATTATTGAAACGACGCCGTGACAATGACATGACACTAAGTAAAGGATGAGAAAAGAAAAGATATGCCTTTTATTCTCCTTTTGTAATAATTTTTAAAATGGTTTTAATTTTTTTTATTTATTTTAAAAATTTGCATCCATTTAGTTTTACTTTTATAAATAAAATGGGCCGGGATAGATGGTTTTGGGCCCATAGCCCAACGACATATCAGGCCATTGGATATAAACGTTTTGATTGGGCCTAGGATTAGGGCTACAGCCCAGATATTAAAAATAATAAAAAAAAATTGAATATATTATTTTATTGGAAAATAAATAGGAGAAATTCACGTGTTGCTCACAGTCCGACCAGTCGCCAGATCGACAAAACGGCGTCGTTGGGTCAATGAGAATGGCTCATAACAGAGACGCGAGTCCGGCAAAGGCGAGGCGAGGATTGAGAAGGGAGCCTCACCGTAGAGACTCAGATGAGAATTCCGGCCGGGGATCTCAATCGCCGGCCACCGCAGGCTCCGGCAGCGGAGAGTCTAGATCTACCCCGAGGCGGACCCAGTCAGTGAGGAAGTCAACGCGGAATTGGTCAACGATGAGTGTTAGTCAACCATTAGCAGAAGAAAACATTATCGTAGATGAAAAATGCAAGACGTACGCTGAGTCGCCTGAAAATCCTCTGGTCTCATTGGAGTGCTTCATCTGAAAAAATAAATGATATTTTATATTATACAAGAAAATTCAATTAAATTTCTAAAAAGGTAAAATGACAAACTTAACCTTGTAAATTAAAATCCTCAGCAATCCAATGGTACCTGCAAGAGGGTAGTCTTGTCTATTGCATTTAGTTTTGAAATAATAAAATTAACAATAAAATACTCTATAGTTAAATATTTACTAGTTTAATATAATCACTTGTGTAAAAACATAATCATGCCATTTAATAATCTATTAAATAATTATATATATATATATATAAGTACAATTTAATTTTACAAGTTCTCACCGTCATTATAAAAGTAATTAGACTGTGCAACTTTATACATTTAATGTTACACTTTGAATATAATGCAAGAAGTCGAGGATACAATAAATGTGTTGATTTTAGACTCCATAAACCAATATATTGAACGATGAATGGAACAAAAGAGGGTTTGATGTTCCTCGCCCACAAGCATTTGTCCAAGCTGTGATATTGACTTTTCTTTACATGCTTTAGTTCTAAGCATTAAACGATGATAATATAATTTAAAGTTAGTTTGGTTTGTGGGTTAAAAAAATGAATTTTAATTTTTTTATATGAATAAAAATAAAAATATGATCCTTAATTATCATTAGATTACTGGTCGATAAATATTCATAAATAAGCGATAATATTTCCATTAATCAATTCATATTCAATTATCTCCACGTATGGATAGAGTTGTGTTAACGCCCTCTAACGTGTATGATGTAAAGAACTTTGATTCTAACCTTTGTTAAATTTTCATAAAAATACAAATAATTTTCAATTAAATATTAATTAGAAATAATAAATAAATAATATTTATAATAAATAAAATGATGTTTTTTGGAATTTGGTAATAAAAAAATGAAAAGAGGTAGCGTGTAGAGTGGCATGAATGAATGGGACATAAATCGCCGTCCACTTTTGAGACGAATATCTGTTACCGTTATCTTCGGCGTTACGGGTGGAAGTGGCGGTGTTTTATTTACTATTATCTGTTACCGTTAGCTCACGGCTTTTTATTATTTATTATTTATTTATTTATTTATTTGTAATTTCAGAGTCAAATAAATAAATAAAAATGAATGAAATAGTCTTCAAATTTCGCACCATTTCACAAAACCCTATTTAAAATGACGGAATCCGTCGGCGATCTCCGACTTTGTCTTCTTTATCTTTCTCTGTACTCTTCCATCCGGAATTGGGGAGCAAAAGTCCCACACGAACTTTCTCTGAATTTTACTTCCTTTTAGTGAATGAATTCCGCTGCTTTTGTAGTTCATGGTGGTTTCAGATGAGTGAATGAAGCGGGTTTTGTGTGAATCGCTGGGGTGGATTTTGGATTATAAACGCTTGTCGTCGGTTTTTGCTTCGGTGGCTGGAAAACAACGCTTCGTCGTTGCTGGTGGCTGTTGGTTTTTATCATCATGTTGATGGCGGCGGATGAGGCTTCTAATTTGCCTCTCCAGTATGGTTCTGATGATTTTGGTGAAGACATGTCCATTGACTATGAAACGTTAATACATCTACTGAGCGAGGATCTGGATCCTTTGCAGGTAGGTTTTGTTGCTGTTGGTTATAGAACAATACTGATTTTCCTTTTTTGAAATTGAGTTTAGAGGCCTTGGATTTTAGGGGAAACTGTAGCAAACAGTTGCAATTCCCCATTTCTAGGTTGGAATCCCTTAGAATTGGTTGGTGCTTTGAGCGTATGGTCCGTGCTAACAGCTGATTCAACCAAAAATTCAGAGTAAACGAGCTAAGCTCATAGTACAGAGCGACGTTTATTTTCATGCTGCTTCACCCAAAGATTCTGGGTCATTCTCTCGGCTAAGCACTTGACATCTCGCATCTAATGAATGAGATAAAATTGAAATATGGCTTTATAATATTCTATCATTATTTCACTTGTTTCCTAGGAATTTGTTCAAAAGAGCGCAGAACTCATATATCTCTACTTCTTTCTATTTATGGACCATTTTTAATTAATTTTAAACTGGATATATACGAAAGCAACATTGGACTTGTACCTATAAGCTAAGTGGAGAAATAAGGGGATAGCAAAGGGCATGGGTTTTTGGTAGACTTTCTCTTTGCGTGTTATATCTTCTCACGGGGTACCTGCATAATCTTTACATTATATCTCACTAGAACTTTCTCTTGGCTATTTGTTTACAAATATCGCAGGATAAGCCAGAGGACTTGTCGCCATATAATGCATCGGCTGGCAAACCAGCTTCTGATTCCTCCAACCAAGAGAATTCCAAACTGCAGAATGGTTAGTATGAATGAATATTATATCGCATCGGTACTATTATTTCTACTATGTAAAGAGAGACTTTGACTTCCTCTAATGCTCAGAGTAGTAGGATGTGTTACCTTGAATTCTTACATCAACTTCATGTATACCCACCATCCATGGCTATATTGGCTTTTTGGTTTTATATGCATAAAGGTGCACCTCAAGGAGCTAGTTACTAGAGACAACGTCCAAAAACTAGATTTTTATCTCTTACCTTCTTTAGTTATTCCCAGTTTACAGAAAGTAGGAAGTGTTTGAAGTCTTTCAAAAATTTATCTCTTCTGTTCGTTTTTCCTTGTCTAGTGTTAAATAATGTTATTTTGAAGTTCCAAGGGTGACTCCCCATCGTGAGAAGATGACAGGTTTTGTTTTAAGAGAAGCTCTAGCAGCTTTTGCTGCTGGATCAAACTCTTTTCAGGTTTTAGACTGAGGCCTTAGTCCTCTAGCTTTATCTTTTCTTGACTTTATGAGCGGAAAACACTAGTGTAACCATTTGGCAGATGCGGTGACATTTTGCACATAATGTTTCTTGATGATGCATACTTGGTCTAAGAACTGGCCTTTCTCTAGTGAAATTAAATTTTTCCCATCATTTATTGCCTTTTCAGTTGGTCTCATTATCATAAGGTGGCATTTTCATCTTGATATGTTGTTTTGACAATGCAGATATATCTCATGGTTTCATGGATGTAACTTTGAAAAATCATAACATTTTGGATGATAAGGGCACAGAAGCCTTGAGATCCTCAGAAAATAATTCATGTGCGTCAGTGGAATTGCATTTGTCTGATGCAGAGCATTCTTCCGTAGAAGTGATTCCTACCGAGTCCGCAGTAAACCAAAGTTTTGATTTTGCGACTGATGTTACTGACTCTTATTCAGACATGCCATACTGGATGAGTACCGTGGAGCAACCTTTTTTAGTTTCTTCTCAATACTTTCTTCCAGGAGATTATGATTCTTCAGTTTTTTCTGGAAATGGGGGCATGGCAATCAACATGATGATGCATGAAGGAGAGTTTCCATCCAATAGCCTGTCCTCAAGTACTACAATGAATTTGTATGCACAGGGGGCTACTGATCACAAATCAATATCGAGACAGTCAGTCTCAAAGGATTTAAATCTTGATGGCTATCCAAATGTAAAGGGATGGAAGAATCAGAATTGTGAAGGTGGAAACTTTATTTCATCATTTGATGGAAACTATTCATTTCATGCTGATGAGATTCGTATTGCTCAGACATCCGTGGAGCTTCCTATGTCTACTGAGTTGAATTCATCTTGCAAAGAGCTTGTTAACCAAGTGAAGAATGAAACGATGGATTCACTGGTTGAATCTTGTAGTGGCCCATGGCAATCTATGATGGAGGAAAACATGTTTTTTCCATCCGGAAGAGTTTTTCATTCTGAAGATATGGTTTGTGGAACATCCAGCAGACCCTCCATTGGTGGTAGGTATCAGAATTTATACATAACTGATCAATATTCTCCCAATGATTATTCATCTAGTTTAAGCAATCAGCCTTTGGCTTTCATCAAGGATGATAGAGATCATAGATTGACTCCATGTAAGAGTGATATAGATTATCCACTAGTCAGCCCTGAATCAACTCATAGTAATTTGTCAGACAAGACCCAAGTGGAGGATGATCCAGATATCTGTATAATTGAAGATTTGAGTCATCCTGCACCATTAAACCGATCTCTTGTGGTTGGAAATTCTGTTATTGCTTCACAAAGTTGTTCTATAGTCAGTGGTTCTTCTGCTTATGTGGGATTAGGAAGCATGAGACCCAAGGCCAAAGACATGGACATCTTAAAAGTTGCATTACAGGTTAGTTCTGTTTAGTTTTGTTTCTGCAAATTGTAACGTGCAGAGACAATGTCCTTGAATGTAAATGAACATTTATTCCTAGAGTTTTAAAACAATTTCTGTCTCCAACCTGTTTCCTCCATTTACAGTTGATTTTTTTCCCCTTAAATAACTAAATGGATCCTTTACTATGGTGAAAAGTATGGAAGTATGTTGACAATCTAACACAGTTTTAATCAGAAGAAAAAAAAATTGAAGCTGTATAATGAAATTGTTTGGGACTCCCTCATTTGTTGATTTTATCCATCTACGAAATTGTTTCATTGAGAAAAGAAAATTAAAATATCAATAGTTTGTCCATCACTTACGAAACAGTATTTAGGTTGGGCTATCAGATGCTTGTGAGCTCTGACACAGACATGTTTGTTGTTAATTTTTTTATACATATTCTTCTGCATGTTTTTCAGACAAACAAAATATATATTTAATAGTTACTGACAAGGGTGTAGCTCATTTATTCTTTGCAATTACTGTTATTGCATTTCTCCTCGGCTTCTGTTTTGACGTTGCAACACAGACGCAAATTTTGTAGTTAATTATTGTTTGACATCCTGACTGTATCCACTTTTGTTGCGTACATTCTTGTTTGTGTTCTGACATTTGGGATGGTATACTTCTAGTAAAACTTTAACCTAATTTTGTATCATTCTCTCTAGAATTTGTTTATATGACGGAGAAGTTGATAAGACTCAGGTTATTGAGCTTTGCAGGATCTTTCTCAACCAAAATCAGAAACTAGTCCGCCTGATGGTGCTTTAGACGTTCCTCTTTTAAGGCATCAGGTTGTGTATTCTTTTATTAACACAACCTTTTCTTCCTTATTTGTATTTTTTAAAAATAATATGTGGTTGTATTATTAACTTTCAAGGATGTTTGGACAGAGAATTGCTTTGTCATGGATGGTTGAGAAGGAGACATCTAGTGTATCCTGTGCTGGGGGGATTCTTGCTGATGATCAGGTTTCAACTAAGAATTTGTTTAATATATAGAGATAATATGAAGTTTATTTTCCCTTCTGTATTGACACAGCGAGTCACTTGCAGGGATTAGGGAAAACAATATCAACGATTGCTCTAATACTAAAGGAAAGGGCTCCTATTAAAGCTTGCTCAAATGATAGGCATGATGAGTTGGAGACTTTAAATTTGGATGATGATGATGATATACTTCCTGAGCTTGATGTGCCAAAACAAGAATTCTATCATCAAGTTTCACTGAGTAAGAATTTAACTATTAGCAAAAACAATTCGGTACAAGCTAAAGGCAGGCCAGCTGCTGGAACTCTTGTTGTTTGTCCAACAAGTGTATTGAGGCAGTGGGCTGATGAATTACATAATAAGGTTTCTAGTAAAGCTAATCTGTCAGTGCTTGTATACCATGGAAGTAGTCGAACTAAGGACCCTTGCGAGCTGGCTAAGTATGACGTTGTTCTTACAACCTACTCAATCGTGAGTATGGAGGTACCAAAGCAGTCTGTTGTTGATGAAGAAGAAGATGAGAAACGCCATACAGAGGAACAAGCTATTCTACCCATGCAATTTTCTCTAAGCAAGAAGAGGAAAAACTTCTCTGGTTCTGATAAGAAACAATCGAAGAATAAGAAAGCAGTGGACAATGAAATTTTTGAATCAGTTGCCCGCCCTCTTGCTAAAGTGAGGTGGTTCCGGGTTGTATTGGATGAAGCACAGAGTATCAAGAATCACAAGACACAGGTGGCTAGGGCCTGTTGGGGTCTGCGGGCAAAACGTAGGTGGTGCTTGTCAGGAACTCCTATTCAAAATGCTATTGATGATCTTTATAGCTATTTTAGGTTTCTCAAATATGATCCCTATGCTGCATATAATTCGTTCTGTTCAGCAATTAAGGTGCCAATCAACAAGAATCCATCCAAAGGTTACAAAAAACTTCAAGCCATTTTAAGGACAATAATGCTACGTCGAACAAAAGGTGAGAACACTTGAAACTTCTGTGTCTCAATTACATGGTCCGAAGGATTTGGAATTAATTATAATAATACTCTGTCTTTGGTTTTCTCCAAAAGTTGAAACAGTCTTGTTTCCCGCTTCTTGACTTTCAAATTTGATTGAAGAATTTGATTTATATATTTCCTCTAGGGCGAGGAGGATTGTCCCCACGGCTATGATCTGATTCACATGGCCTTTCCATTTATTTTATAAATTATAATATAGTCTTTCTGATTTTTGTTGCCTTGCTGATGTTTTAAGAAATTTCTTGAGTTTTACCATGTGCAGGAAGTTTTCTTTTTATTTAAAATGGAAAATGACTTGATGACGTTCTTGAATCATGGTAAGATGATGAGCTGGTAGTCTTGTTGGTCGCTTTTATGAGTTTGCTTTGGAGTGGTCTGAGGAATTGGGCTTTATGGATATCAGATCTGCCAGCTTTATTAGAAGTTCAATTAAATTGGGGTTAGCTACGAGGCTTAACACTTACTATCACGTGAAAGCACCAGGATAATTTCTTCTGACGACAATATGCCATTTTTTGAACTTTGTTGGACAATTGTATTATCATTTTAATGATGTAAATAATGTACCTCATTTCCCTCGTTTTCTTGAGTTTCTGGTAATTGATTTCTCGTGACCTATTTTATTTAACTTCACTTGATTCTAGTTGCTTACTTTGTAAGATGTAACATTCAGATGATCTTGTCGGGCAATTTCATTAGTTTTTACTTGTGCCATGTGGTGGATTCTGTTTGAACTCCGCATTTTACTTTTCTTTGCCATTCCATTGCACACACTTTTTGATATTTTATGAACTTACCAATTTGACTAGGATCATTCTTCGGCTCTTCTTGTGTAGGCACACTTCTTGATGGGCAACCCATTGTTACATTGCCACCTAAACACGTGGAACTGAAAAAGGTGGATTTTACTGAGGAAGAACGTGATTTCTACTCTAAATTGGAGGCTGACTCAAGAGCTCAGTATGAAGTATGTTTTTTTCAAAAGGAAATTGTGTGTAGTACGTTTTGTTGCCTTGTGTATGGAATTTCAGTTACAATATCTAATTACCTCCTGCCTCTTTCTATTATTACTTACTAAGAATCTTCTCCAGGAATATGCAGCAGCTGGAACTGTTAAACAAAATTATGTGAACATCTTACTGATGCTTTTGCGCCTTCGACAAGCTTGTGATCACCCTCTTCTTGTTAAACCATACGACTCTAAATCTTTATGGAGATCTTCAGTTGATGTGGCCAAGAAGCTTCCTCGGGAAAAACAGATTTTCCTACTGAACTGTCTGGAAGCATCACTGGCTATTTGTGGCATCTGTAATGTATATCTTCTGCCCATTTCTTCTCTTTGATGTGATACTTTTTAGTTCTAGTATATTAGTATGGTTGTGTGTTTGGGATTTAAATACCACATTTAGTTCCAACTATCTGTTGGCTTATAAGTTATCATGAATTTGTTTACTTTTTGCTTAATATAAAAATTACAAAGCATGAAATTCTGATGCTCTTTTTATCCCTTATAACTGCTGAACATATATTGAGGCATTCTGTACCTTTGACGTTATATGTAAATTTCTCGCCTCAAAAACTGCTGTTTGGGCTCTGCATGATGCTTTCTTGTTATATCAGAGATGTATGACATGTTTATATCGTGACACTCTGTAAGAAGGAGCTTTTTAGCTTCATTTTGTGACTTCATCATTTCTGATATTTATGCAGTTCCCCATGTTCTCTTTGTTATCCTGCTAATCTTTCATTTATCTGGTAAGAGATAAGCGGTATATTTCTTAAATCAAACTTCTGTGATTATTTCTGTAGGATCCACCTGAAGATGCGGTTGTTTCAGAATGTGGTCATGTTTTCTGCAAGCAATGCATTTTGGAACACCTCTCTGGTGATGATAGCCAGTGCCCTACGGCAGGATGCAAAGTTCGTCTCAATGCATCTTTGTTGTTTTCCAAGTCCTCATTATGCAATTCTCACTCCGACCAGCTTGGTGAGGACAATTCAGTGGTTAGCTCTTCTTCCACCGTTGGTGACTCAGTGGAGCCCTCTTCATCAGTTATGTACGAGTCTTCTAAAATTAAAGCTGCTCTTGAGGTTCTGATGTCATTGGCCAAACCCAAGGAATACTCTTCAACAAACAGCCCTTCCCAACTTGCTTTTGTTGGAGCCAGCGAGAAATCAATCGATGCTCCATCCACTGAACCGCAACTGGAAGGTCCCAAGTGTCAAGATTCTACAAACAAAGGCTCTTGCGATTCAATTGGAATAGGTGTAGAAAAAGCTATAGTCTTTTCTCAGTGGACAGGAATGTTAGATTTGCTTGAAGCAGGTCTGAAAAACTCCTCCATTCAGTACAGAAGACTTGATGGTACCATGTCAGTACTTGCTAGAGATAAAGCAGTAAAGGATTTTAACAATGTTCCGGAGGTTTGTCAAACAAACTGGCCCTACACTTGAGTAGTTTTCATAGATTTTATAATCGCACATCTGTACTGTATGCTGCATGGTCTTTTTCTTTCTTTTCTGTTTATTGATAGAAATACTGCCTGTTATTTTTACCTTCCAACTTGTTTGCATGATAAATATGATTCAGTAATTTCCCTTATAACAGGTCTCAGTTATGATCATGTCTTTGAAAGCTGCTAGCCTTGGTCTAAACATGATTGTTGCCTGCCATGTTCTTCTGTTGGACCTCTGGTGGAATCCTACAACGGAAGATCAAGCAATTGATAGAGCACATCGAATCGGACAAACTCGTCCTGTTACAGTTTTGAGATTAACTGTAAGAGACACAGTCGAGGATCGTATTTTAGCCCTTCAGGTACTGGTCATATGTTTCACTTTCAATTATTGATTTGAGTTCTTGATTGTTCTAGATTGATCAAAATCCAGTTTACTATGCAGATGCGCAATCAATTAAGTGAAGTTTCAAAAACTTTAGTTTTGCCTTGCCAAAAGTTAGTTGGGATCTAGGAAAGACAGACACTTTAGTTTGGGTAACATGTTCTTGTTCGTACACTTATTCAGTACTAGTTAGCATAATAGACGTGTTAGTTTAGTTGTACAAGGTTATGTTGGTCAGACATAAATAGATGTAAATAGTAATCTAGGTCAAAAGTAATATATGAGAGAAAAGTACATCCAACTTATTTTTTTAAGCATGTAAATGTAAATAAATATATAAGAATTTGAATCTTTATCATGTTTTTTTTTTGGTCTTTGCAATTTGGGTATCATAATCTATTTAATTCTTCCATTTTCATCCCTAAGATCGAGGAAGCATGAGTGTCTGAATCTATTTTAGTTCTTAAATTTCAAAATCTTTCACTTTCATCCCTATGAGGAAGTATGGGTCTTAGAATCTATTTAGTTCTTAGATTTCCAAATCTTACATTTTCATCCCTAAGATTGAGGAAGTAGTTCATTTTAGTACTTTGATCATTAGTCAACCTACAGGAAAGTGACATGCAATACAATAAGTGAGATTCAACCATTTAAAAAAATTGAAAGAACAAGAAAAACTCTCTCTCTCTCTCTCCCCCTCTCCTCTCTCTGACCCCTCGCCCTTGTTAGCCCCATCCCTTCAGGTCTCATTTTCAGCGAGCAATGTTCAACGGTGGTGAGACCCACGACCTCGCCTTCACTGATTCTGTTCTCCTTCACCACTTACCTTCTCTTCCAACTCTCCTTCTCATGGTTTTCTTTATCTCTCGCTTTCCAGCCTTGAACAGAAATCATGTAATGATCAATCCTATTCGGCAACAGTTTAGCTACATATATTATTGTTAAACAAGGCTTTTGTTGACATTAGCTATGTTTGATCATTTCCCTCCATTTTTGTATGAAAGAATATATAAGGACTTACAATAAGGACTCGACAAAAAATGTATCTTTGCCTCGGTACTAAACTTTTAAAAATCACGTGTCATTGTGTCCGTATATTGCTTCTTAGGTTGGGACACTATATTTCTGTTTGAACTTTATCCCCAACCTAATTGTACTATCATATATGCTCCACATATTTATGTATGACAACCACATTCTTGGCAATGGTTAGGCACAGTGGATTTGTGATAGAATGCGAAAAAATCTTATAATTCTTTCAAAGCGTTCCTGTGTGTTTTTCTCCATGAATTTACATGTCCGTTCCTGCACACGTGTTAATAATCAGGGACGTCGTGTGATCTGAATTTCTGCATCCGTTTCTGTTGGTTAATTGATTGTTTATATGCATTCATTTGTTTCATGCAGCAAAAGAAAAGAGAAATGGTTTCATCTGCATTTGGAGAAGACAAAGCAGGCGGTCAACAAACTCGTCTCACAGTAGAAGACCTGGACTACCTTTTTATGATGTGATGATAGATATACTTTCCGATTATTCTTTGGAATTGGCTGCTGATGATTTAGGCTAACATCATAACATCATATGCACATATGATATGAAGTTGTGGGTGGTGGTGAAGGCTGCCTGCATTGGCTCCATTTTTGGAAAGCAAGTTGTCCGACATATTTAGATTAGTCGGGCAACCAAATGATTTGTGAATAGCATTTTGTAGAAATCTTTGAATCCATTTTTGGCCACTCAATTCTTTTCTCACACACAGTTTGATCCCTCTGTGGACTCTGTTTACACCCCATTCCCGCAGTATATCCCACAGGTTGTAAAAATTAGAAATTTATAGAAAAGATAGAAAATTAAATCTGTCAAAACTCTTTTCCTTTCCAAATGTAAAGATATAGATAGTATTTTTTGCTTTATTATCTCCCCTCTTCTATGTTTGTTACATATATATATATCATACACTTTTCTTCTTATAGTAAATTAATTTTATTGTTCCATTGGTTAAAAGAATTTCAATTCCTTTGATTTGGGAGAAATTTCTATTGGTTTGAATTATGATTTACGTATATAAAAAAGACATTATTATAATGGATAAAAAAGAATAGACATTATTGTTGGATGAAAGTCCAACATTGGCTAATTTAGTGAATGATTATGGTTTACAAGTAAGAAATATATCTCTATTGGTATGATATGATGCATTTAAGAGAAACCCAAAACAAAGCCACGAGAACTTATGAAAGTGGACAATATTATACCGTGGAGAGTCGTGTTCATCAAACATGTATCAGAGTTATGTCAACTTACTTAGCCATTTTGTCAATAGAATCCTCAAATGTCGAACAAAGTATAAAAAAGAAAATAAAAAAAAATATGGTGTACTTTGTTCGAAGACTATAAAAATAAATAAATAAATAAAAATCAAGCCTCATTAAGTGGAGGTGTACTTTGTTGAGGGGAAAAGCCCAAAGTAAAGCCACGAGAGCTTATGCTCAAGGACAATATCATATCATTGGAAGAGTCATGTTTCATCTAACAATTATTACTATAAAAGTTTCGTTTCCCTCGACAAAATAAAATGAAATAAATCATTTGGTAATTATTATTTTTCTTTTTTAGGCTTGTTTTACTATAATTATTTTACAATAATTTTTACATTCTTAAATATATATATATATATATATATATGAATTTGTAGGCAAATTCAAAACACAAAAAATAAATTTTATAAAAAAAAAAAAGTAAAAATATAATTTTCAAAAATATTTTATAGTAAAAATTTTGTAATATCATATACTTTATAATACATTATATCATTAACGAGGACTTTATTACATCATAAGCATAGTTAGAAGAATACACTTATTTATCTAATAAAATTTATACATCAATAAATAATTACCAAAAGAAATGTACACTGAAAATCAAATAAATAAATAAATAACATATAAAATAGTTGTAATGAACTTTGAATACCAAAATACATAACCATTTATATATATATATATATCGAAAAACTATTCAAATCTGATCTTATCTTTCATCTTCCTCGACCAACTTCATCACTGCACCTGAAACACTGGTGAGCAGCTCCGACCAATCACTGCACACCAAAATAATAATAATAATAATAATAATAATAATAAATAATAATAATAAAATTACATTAGAATAATAATAATATATATATCTAGGATAAATTTAAATTGTACCCATTTGTGGAGTCGAAAGACAAGCCGACAGTACACTTAGCTTCCTCAACGGCCCAAGCGAAGCGGCTGAGCCTTTTATTTTCATCGGCAACTCGGAGCTCTGACGGCTTCACATTCCAAAAAATCGGCACGATCCATTTATTGGATCGCAGCATACGAGCCAGCTCATAGAGACAGTAATACGAGTCGCAATACCGAGGCGAAAAAACCGGTACTCCGACCCTACAGCTTCGGATGGCGGGGTCAATTTTGGCAATGAGATTGTCGCCGGGGGACATGGACTTGACGTCGAGAAATGGCCGCAGCCCCAAGCCGGAGAAATGCTCGTGCAATATTCCGGCCACGCTCCGTCTTGTGTCGATTCCACGGTGGCTTATGAACACGTCGAAATCTGGGGATTCCGTTTTGATTCTGTTTTTAATTCTGTTTTTAATTTTGGCGCACAGGCGCGTGCCCTTCACCGCCGCCGGTGACCGTTGCATATTTCACGCTCTCTTCCAACACTCAAATTTGGTATTTAATTTTTATGAAATTAATGGAATTCGGGTTCTTTATTTATAGGCTTCCAATTTTGAATTACCACGAACTTTCTTAATTTATAAATGTTTAATAATAAATATAAAATTTTATTTTATATTTAACAAAATCTTAAAATTTGTAATTTATAATTTAATTATATATATATATATATATTTGGAAATTTTAAGAACAAAAAAGTAAGTAAGGAATTTAATATTATGATTATAAAATTAATTTATTGTAAATTAAAATTTCAAATATATAGATATTTTTTAGATTATAGAGGAATTTCACGTGAATTTTGCTCTCATAAATGATATACAGGTAGGTAGGGATCTATATCACGTTTAAAAATGCACACGTTAGTATAATACTTCAGCTTAGAAAACGAGTAAATCAGTCAAATTATATTCTCAATATTGGACGTGTGATTGCTAGCACAACAAATATTCCCTTCAAAATCCACGAAAAATATTAAATTTAATAAATATGACATGAAGTTTATAAGAAATTAAGTTAGATTCCGGTCTTCTTACCTTTATTCAATATTTTAAGATCAGCTGATCTCATTTTCCCATATCCAATTAATTAGATTTCTGTTAGCATAGAAAATAAGGTTAGAATTCATAAAATTTTAGTTGTCAATTCTATAAAATTGACCCGAGAGAATGAAAATAAATAATATATGTTTAGAGAATGAAAATCTATTCACAGAATTAAAGTAATTACAAAGAATGACATGTGGCCGTGGTTTTGCACGTGTCATATATATTCATATGTGTGAATTGTTTATGAATCGATATGCTTATGATATATTTATAATTGTGAATTGTATGATAATATTTACGGTACGATGTGTTCAATGATATGTTTGAGATAGGATACGAGAATACTGCACTAAACGTAATGTAATGATAGGAGTAAGACATGTTCATGAAACGTTAAGGTTAGGTTACGTATTGAAGTGCTATGGTATGAGAGATTGATAACAACAATAAGGTCATGATCAATTGATAAAAGAATATGATTAGGTTGTAGATAGAAAGGGATATGATTATGATAGATTGATAGAACGATAGCGTTAGGATGCGTTCTTGTAACGTTACGACTAAGGTACGTTCAGGTATCGATACGACGGTGATATGTCTAAGGACATTAAGGCAATGATAAGTTAGGGAAGGATATGATCATAAAGTCTTTACGATATGATATGATTATGATACGACATCTATATATATATAAATGATATGAAATATGTTATGGTATGAGACATGTGATCAATTGACATGTTTATGATACGATATATTGTGATGTGATATGTTACGTTTAGATTGTTTTGTGTAACCTTGAGGTAATTGTTGTATGACATGCACGTTATGAAATGATATATTAAAAGCATAGAGCGTTATGTTATGTCTCCTAAATTGTACGTATACAGCATGTTATGAATGACATGATATCACGATAAATGACATGAAATATAACCTCATTAGAATTATGCATGATATGAAAACTGAAAAATAAGAAAAAAATATGATATGAATGTAAGATGATAGTGGGGTTATATTTACTAATGTCGAAAATGGAAAAATATTGGAACTTCATGCATTATGTGTGCTTATGCATTGGGGATACCCCTATTTCATCACGATGGTACAGACACAAACATAGACAGGGGTACGATCATTATGTTTTACATAATGCTGACATGACTACTAGTTCTAACGAGTGTCTTGCCTAAGGAGCTCCCAGAGTATGCTCGCCCAACAAGGAAGGTGGCTCAGCGGTGTGCGAACTGACTTGTGAGTCCATACTCGCACGTATGAGCTGTGTGTAGAGTATATGGTACATATCCAAATTACCCATAGTACCGTAGGAAAATAGATTGAAACGATATGTCCCATCCTTGCATTCACATGTTGTTGCATTTAACCCCAATAGTAGGGTCACTTACTGAGTATTTCTTTAAATACTCAAACCAAGTTCTACTTCTATTTCAAGTTAAGGCAATATATTCCTGTACGGCTAACGACGACACCGCAACTCGAGTCTATGGCACATGCATAAGATAGTCGTGTTTATTTTCTTGTACTCAGACTAGAATAAAAATATTTTTAATTTAAACGTTTATTTATTTTATTTAGCCTTGTGTCATTTTTTAAAACTATTTTCGAAACACATAAGTCCATGACAGTATTTTAAAATAAAAGTTAATGGGTTATATGGAAGTTTAAATGAAGTCTTCCCACATTCAACATTCATAATATATATACAGTATCGACCTTAAATTAAGTAGAAAATTTCGGATCTCTAACTACATCAGATAAACTAAACTCACAATTTGATTAAATAATTAAAATTTAACAACAAAATGATTAAGGTTTCTATCGAACAATATATTTTTAACGTAAAGTATCATCCCGCCTATTTAATAAATAAATAGACGAGAGGCATAGACATTTATCGAGAGAGTTTATAATATTATCAATATTGAAATAGCAAAAATAAAAAATGGCTAAATTAATTACATAAATTTGACGTGGAAATGAAATTAGGTAGGACGGCTATGCTATTCACATAGCCTTCTCATACCTTTTGCCCTAAATTCAATGCCTTCATAAATACTCTCATTAATTATTTTTACTTCCTTTTATAAATATAATATATATATATATATATAGTTATTTATACGAACAAATCTAAACCGGCACGAAAAATAGATTTGGGAGTAAGGGTTTAAGGAAGCAATTATAGACGAAAGCAAAAAAAATTGAGACCATAAAATTGAAAGGAGGAAGACAAAAACATGTTATATCGTGTTCGAGATTACCCTATTAAATCCAGCACGAACTGTGACAACTGTAGATTCTAAAAATGTAACGGAATCTATTGTTAAATATGACAATTACGAACATTATCTAGTACAACAAAAATTAAGTTATTTATTAAAATTAATTAAGTTCGATATTTGTATATTCCTACATGGAAGGAAGGGATAGGGGTAGGTGCTGACTAGATTTGTCCAATTTGTATGCCCTAAGAGGGAGGATCTAATTTTTAATTTTCCAACTAAGAAAATAATTTCAATATATTTTCCAAATTGCACACGGAAAATTCATAATTGATTTCTCTTCCATTTTGTAATTAAAAGAAAATAATAATAAATCTACGTGGCAAGCAATAATAATAATTAAAAATTATATATCTATACATACCTGGCAAACCGAAAGGCTGCAAAGTGATCCGCCGTGGATTCTCTGCCATTGCAGTGTCATTTAAAAAAAAAAAAAACATATAAAATAAAATAAAATAAAATAAGAATTAATAAAATTTAAATTTATATATCCACAAAGAGAATCTTCCATCACATTCTGTCACCCCAAAGGCCTACTGGTTCAGACCCCATCCTTTCAGTGTTCATCATTTTCCATTCAATTTAATGCAACAAACCTTAATTTTCCATTTCACATTAAAATTTTCAAACGGATTTAACTCTATTTCATATGTAATTTAATAAGAANAAAAAAAAAAAAAAAAAAAAAAAAAAAAAAAAAAAAAAAAAACTATATTATATACTGTGTTTTAAGGTTTGATGTCGTGGTCGTCGTCCCATAGGATATTGAGATCAGTTGTGGCGAAGGTGTCGATGTCTTCCCAGCTCCAGTAGCTGCTGTTCGACATGTCGGCGCCGCTGCAGTTGGTGGTCGGAAGCTGCCATGGATGATGTGTACCGGTGGTGTTGGGTTGCTCTGTTTCTATGGCCTTCAATTCTTGATCTGTTGTTGTTGAAACGCCTGAGAAATCTGCGTTTTGGGAATTGAGAATTCCGTAATTTGTAGTGAAGTTTTCACATTCCACCCAGTTGGTCGACGACGGCGGCGGTGGCGGCGGCGGAGGAGGGAAAATCAGCCCCTGATACAGAGGAAGGGAAAATTGGGTGTTTATCATTACGCCGTCTGCGGCGGCGACGGCGGCGGAGGAGGAGGAGGATTTGGGGATTTGTTTTTTCTTTAAGCGTTTGTTTTTACGGCCGCCACCAACAGGGACGTTTCGGAGAGTTCCACCATTGGTCCAGTGACGTTTACAAGCTCTACAAAAATGGCGCGGCTGAGATTTGTTGTAATTATTGTAGTAACAGAATTTGGTGTTGGTTGAGTCGCATCTCGGACACTTTAATTGCTCAGTTTGCGACGGATTTTGGTGGTGGTGCGATCGTTTCACGGCGGCGCTTGACAATTTCTGTGGCGGCGTAAGCGTCTTACTCCAATCAAATACATCGATCGAAACCTGTTTCGAACTCAAACCCATCTCACAAAACAACTCGAAGAACAAAACCCAGAAGGGAATTCAAACAAAACGAATCAAAGAAGCTGAAAAACAGAGAGACAGAGAGATACGAGGTTATAAGAAGAAGAAGAACAAGAGGTTGCTGGTCGGAAAGGACAAGGAAGGGGAATTCATATCTGTAATTAAGAATGATTCTGTGTGGAAAAACCAGAGAAAATGGTTTGACTAAGAATTCAATTTTCTATTGGCATTGCGGAATTTGGGTGTTCTTCACAAACATCTTTTACTGCTTTTTATTTATAGAGAGAGAAACAGAGACTTCAAGACTAAGTAGAAAGTGGTAGATGACACGTGGATAAATCAGAGCCGTCTATAGTGCGTTTGATTGATGTGCATGGCAACGCCAGTTGCAAATTGGCAACGATTCATTAAAATATGTAAAAATTTATCATACGTTACGTTACAGTTTCTTTTTTTTTTTTTTACTTTCAAAATTATATAATATTAATTTTATATTTCCTATATTTTTTAAATAAGTTAGNAAAAAAAAAAAAAAAAAAAAAAAAAAAAAAAAAAAAAAAAAAAAAAAAAAAAAAAAAAAAAAAAAAAAAAAAGAACAAATTTCAGAATGTACTGTGGTAAAAAAATAATACATAAATTTTCATAAAATTATACACATGACATGAGACATGACCTTATATAAAGTATACATAAAAAATCGGGTAATTTACTAATTAAATGATTGAAAAAATAAATAAATTAGGAAAAGAATAATTTCCAAAGCAGCTCGTGGGTCCCACAGGGGATGTTGGCATCACGTGCTCCTCCAATTTGAGGCATTGCTTGTTCTTCCTGGACCCATCCGCATGTGATTACATGTTCCACGTTGGCTGTCTTTGCGTTATTCGCCACGTGTGGGCTCCTCCACCCTGAGCGTGTGAGTTTCCTTTTAATTTTAAAAAAATAATTTTATTTTAAATTCCTTCCCCTCTGGCTATACCAATAAGACCTAATCATTATGTGAGAGACCCAGGGATTTTAGTATTTGTTTTTTAAAATTATTATTATTAAAATATATTAAAATAAATTAAAATTGTCAATCTCCGGTAAACTTCTCGGAGAAACTTTATATATTTTTAATTAAAGATAATAATAATAATAATAATAATAACAAAAAATGATACGTAAAAAATACGGTGCATGCGTGGGGAGTATAATATAGTGACACGTGGCCGTCAGACAAATAGGAAAAAATAAAAACCCACGAAAGGCACGTGCTCTATAAAATTTAAGAATTAAGGAGGAATTAAATAATAATATTACATTAATACGGAATTAATAATATAATAATATTATATATATAAAAGAAAAAAACAATTATTTGATTAAGATTTGATCCGGCCAACGAAGCAGAAACAAAATAATGTGAGGAATCCCAATCGCAATTCCCAAATCCAGCATGGTCGGTTCGGTCGGTCGTCTTTCTCATTGCCTGTTCTAAACCACAAAATTCTTTTTTTAATTAATTAATTAATTAATTATAAAATTGAATTATTATTGTTACGTTTGAATTTTAATGAATGGAAATAATTAAAAATATAAGAATGTTTAATTAGGTGGAAAAAAGGGAAGGCATGAGAGTGGAATGATGGTGGAATATTATATATATTTAATTTCATTAAAAAATGACCTAAGTTTGAACACATGGAAGTGAATGATTCAAGGATTTGGGGTTTTGGTTGGCTAATTAATTAATTAATTAATTATAATTATGTGCATGCAAATTGGAGCGTGGCGTCTCTTCCAGGTTGTAAAGTGAAGCAATCCCACATTTCTGCCATCACTTGTCATTCGGGGTATTTTGCTTCCCTCATAAGATTTTATCCTATTTGGCTTTAGGTCTGAGATGGACCGGTCCTGATACAATGTTAGAATTCTATCTCTTTTAAAATGGTATCTCACTAATGGCTCGGGCCTCTTTGAAAGGGGCTTTCTTCGTCCTCCACCTACACTGTGCAGGAAAGGTCCATAGCTAATCTATGGGAACAGTGAAGATTCGAGAATTTGTGGAATAATATGATTGACAGTTTTACACTATTTGATTTGTTTTAGANTTTTTTTTTTTTTTTTTTTTTTGAAAAAGAGTAATTTTTAGATGAGCGACTTTGATGGGTTTATTAAAGCTCGTGTACGAGGAAAAACAAATATCTTATCGATGAAGCTAAGCGTGAAATGACAGCTGAAGAACAAATTGTGTCAATGGCTAGATTTTTTATTTATTTATTTTTTTTTGGAAAGAAAAATTAACCCCACAAAAAAAGTTATGAAAAAAAGAGTGCAGGGAAAGCAAAATTGTCATTTTGTTCTGCTTTTTGCAGCTTCTTCAACCTTAAGAAACACACTCAAATCCCTGCTGTCACATTGGACACTTGTAGCTCGTGGCCTGCGCTCATGTTTGGTTAGCTCGAAAACGCGTATCTTAATAATAAATGCTTCATTCCCTCTCTTTAATCGATGCGGGATCTCATAATTCGCATCTTTTAGAGGCTTAGCGTCTTCGCTGACACACCGCCCAATGTCGGACTCTAATACCATTTGTAACAACACAAACCCACTAGCACATCACTCCGTATATGGCTCTGATACTCCACCCCTAACAGATATTGTCCACTTCTTAGGAGAAGTTTTCACACACTTATAAATGATATAAGATCTCACAATCTCTTAACGTGTCTGAAAGCAACGATTCAACCAAATTTGTTCCACAACCGACTCGAACGCTATATTCTTCGAGACGGTGGTAGAACGTTCTAAGAACACGAAACATCAAAATCACCAACTAATTCTTAGTACCATTTACATATAAGATAACCCATTATACAGCAATTCATACAAGGTTGAAAGAAGCTGACAAAGTGGGATGATTTGACTGCTTGTTTTGTGTCAGTGTCTCACAGGTAGCTCTTGTTCTGTCATTCATGCACTCTGTAAGAGCCTATCTCTTCTCTTTTTGTCTTTGTTTGTAAAAACGACAAGAGCCGAGGTTGTTGGCCAAACCAACACATGGGAAGCATGCGTGCAAGACTCTATGCTCATACCTTATTTACTTCAGGACAAAACACAAAACAAACAAACAAACAAACAAAACGGACGTATGATTTTATTCAAACTGCTTAATTGTTGTTGCTTTAATTCAAGATTCCCCCAAACAACAAAGCCTAATCCTTTTGCAAATCATCGAGCTTTCAATGGATAAAATTGAGCACATCTTCGTGGAAGTTCATGGCGGCTTGAAAATCCACGTGGCGGCGGTCGGAACCGGTGATCAATTTCTCCGCCCCTATGGGAACTTGCTTGTTCTTTTGTTCTCTGTTTTGATGTTCTTTCTTTCAGGTTCTAATGTGGTGGTTTTTCTTCATGGATTTCCTGAGATTTGGTACTCCTGGCGCCATCAGATGATTGCTGTGGCTAACGCTGGATTCCGAGCAATCGCTCTCGATTATAGAGGTTATGGACTCTCCGATTCCCCGGCCGAGCCCTCGAAGACTACTTACAATGATCTGATTACCGATCTCCTTCAGATTCTCGACACTCTCCATATCCCTAAGGTACTGTTCTAGATGTATTGTTGTAACTCTCGTTTAGTTTTTAATCATTAATGATTCATATTCTTATTTATTTTGGTTATTAATTCTCAGTATTCTCGTTTATTTAGTTAATGTATGAGAATTAGTATTGCTATGCGTTTTCTAACATTATTATGGGACGTGGAGTCATTGTCATTTTATATTTGTCTAGAGGCAATTCGGAGGAATTTTGACGAGAGACTTTGTAGTGTGAGAGTGTGAGAGATACACTTGTAAACACTTTGGTTACAGTGACTGACTACCACCGGTGGATGTAGGGAAATTTCTTTTCTCCGAACCACATAAATTTTTGTGTCTTTTTGTTTAATTTATATTTATAGATGTGTGAGTACAATCGATCGCTTCCACTTCCGCTACAACAATTGGATATCAAAACATTGTTGTTGTGGCATTTAGACAACAACAAATGATATCAGAGCATTTTAGATTGTGACATTTGGACACAACAATTGAATGTCATAACATTTTGGTCGTGGCACTACGACACAACAAATACTATCAAAGCATTGAATGTTGTGGTATTACGATACAACAAGTGGTGGTATCAAAGCATTGAAAGTTGAGGCATTCAGGCACAACAAGCGGTATAAGAGCATTTTTGGTTGTAACATTCCGTTACAACAATTGGGTATCAAAACATTTTAGTTATAGCATAGCGACACTAACACTAAGTTTAATCTCGGTCGTGTTGATATATGTTGTACTAATTACAAGAACTGTGAATAGGTGTTTCTAGTGGGGAAAGACTTTGGAGCAATGCCAGCTTATTACTTTGCTATCAAAAACCCAGACAGGGCATTGGGAGTTGTGACAATGGGAGTGCCATTCTTGCCAATTAAACCCAAGTTCGAAGAAGGCCACCTCCCTGAAGGCTTCTACATTTCAAGATGGCAGGCATGATTCAACCCCACAATTTATAAGAACACCAACCATCAGCAGCTGATTTCAGTGGTTTAAAGTTCATCTTGTCTGATTCTTTTGTGCAGGAACCTGGCCGAGCAGAGGCTGATTTTGGTCGTTTTGATCCAAAAACTGTTGTTAAGAATGTGTATGTGCTGTTCTCTAGAAGTGAAATCCCAATAGCTCAAGAACACCAGGAGGTAATGGATTTGGTGGATTCATCTACCCCTCTTCCCCCTTGGTTTTCTGAAGAAGATCTAGCTGTTTATGGAGAGCTGTATGAGAAATCTGGATTTGAAACCGCACTAAAAGTTCCTTACAGGTTTGAATCTTGTTTATGATTTATGAGTCTTCTGTTCAGGATTATTAGGAGTGAGTCCCACATTGGTTAATTTAGTGGAAGATCATAAATTTATAAGTGATGAATACTATCTCCATTGGTACGAGGCATTTTGGGGAACCCCAAAGGAAAGTCATGAGACTTTATGCTCAAAGTGGACAATATCATACCATTGTGGAGATCCCTGATTCATAACATGTATCAGAGTTATACCCTGATTCATAAAAGTGACTAAAGTGTCGAACAGGGTGTACTAGCTCCAGAAAAAGGAGTCGAGCTTTGATTAAGGGGGAGGCTTATAGTGTACTTTGTTCGAGGGGAGGATTGTTGAGGATTATTGGGAGTTTAAGCCATGATAGCTTATGCTCAGAGTGGATAAGATCCGTGATTCCTAACATGGTATAAGAGTCATGCCCTAAACTTAGCCATATCAATAGAATCCTCAAATATCGAACAAAGAATTGTGAGTCACGAAGGTGTAGTCAAAAGTGTCGAACAGGGTGTACTTTTGTTCGAGGACTCCAGAAAAAGGAGTCGAGCCTCGATTAAGGGGAGGCTATTTGAGAGCTCCATAAGCCTCAGGGGAGGCTTATAGTGTACTTTGTTCGAGGGGAGGATTGTTGAGGATTATTACTTTATCCATTGGCATGAGACCTTTTAGGGAAGCCCACAACAAAACCACGAGAGTTTATGCTCAAAGTGGACAATATCATACCATTGTGGAGATTCGTGATTCCTAACATATTGTTCTAGCTTAAATGAGAATGAACATGAATATGAACATGATGATATCTATGATAGGTCAATTGGAGAAGATTGGGGAGTGAAAGATCCAAAACTCGAGATCCCAGCGCTTCTTATAATGGGTGAAAAGGATTATGTATTGAAGTTTCCGGGGATTGAGGAATATGTAAGAAGTGAAAAGGTGAAAGATTATGTTCCTAAACTGGAGATTGTGTTCCTACCTGAAGGATCCCACTTTGTTCAAGAACAATGCCCTGAAGAAGTTAATCAGCTGCTACTCACTTTCCTTGTCAAACATACTTGATTTGGATATCTCCACATAAACACTTCAAAATAATGATATCCATGTGAACCGTATGAACCGTGTGTGCGCGCATGTGCGTATGTGTTGGCTACTTTTGGACACCACAGTGACTGTCTTTCTACTTATATATATATCGATGCCTAGTATCGGTGAAAAATTTGAGTCTTTTTTTATGAGGTCGTCCACCGCTATCCAGATATTGTCCTATTTCAATCTTTTCTCAATGTTTTTAAAACGGATTTGTTAGGGAGAGGTTTTCACACTATGTTTTGTTTCGGTCTCCAACTGATGTGAGATCTCATAATGCAGCTCTCTTTGGAGGCTAGCGTTCTTAGTGGCACTTGTTCCTCTCTTCAATTCATGTGGTATCTCACAATCTACTCCCTTTAGGACCCGGTGTTCTCAAGGCATAATTTGATTATTATATCTAGGATTGTGAGATCCCACATCGATTGGAGAGAGAAACAGGTGCTAGTGAGGATGCTCGGACTCGAAGGAGGTGGATTGTGAGATCTCATGAGAGTTGGAGAAGAGAACGAAACATTATTTATGAGGGTGTGAAAAATCTCTCTCTAGTAGACGCGTTTTAAAACTGTGAGGTTGACGGGGATTTGTAACGAATGAAAGCGGACAATATCTCCCGGCAGCGGAAATAATATATATTATTTATCTAAATTTTATTGCAAAACCTCAATAATTGTTTTTCAAACTAATTTCAAATTAAAAAAGAATATATATTTTTCGAAATTCGAGTATAATTCAAAGCAACCGAAAAGGGTATTTTGGTAATTTAGACTTTAGGAAGCCACCAAGAAAGCCCCCGCCCACAAACGACTTTCTTTTGGCTGTTGAAAGACTATGAGCGGTTGGGTTACATGAGATAATTGAAACAGAGCACAGTCCAAAATCTGAACTCATCTCCACTCACTCATTTCCCTTTTGAGCTCTGGAATGGATCAAATTCAGCACAATTTCATCGAAGTTGCAGGCCTGAAGCTCCACGTAGCCGAAATCGGAACCGGTGATCACTCGTTTCTTCGCCAATTTCTTCACCGGAACTTGTTGTTTTGCTTACAAAAACATACTCTCTGTCTGCGTGTGCTCATCCTTTTCCCATTTTTCTTTCAGGTTCCAATGTCGTCGTCTTCCTCCACGGATTTCCGGAGATATGGTACTCATGGCGGTACCAGATGATCGCTCTTGCTAACGCCGGATTCCGAGCAATTGCTCCCGATTACAGAGGATATGGACTCTCCGATTCGCCTGCTGAGCCCTCGAAGGCTTCATTTAGCGATCTCATCAGCGATCTCCTTGGGATTCTTGACGCTCTCAACATCCCTAAGGTACTATTCTCCCTATGATGCGCTTTAATTTGTGGCTGTAATCGTATTAAGGTTATTAGGGTTCTAAACGGAAGATCGCAGTTACATCGACTGCGAGATGTTTGAAAACATGAACTGCTGGATGAATTGATTAATAGAAAACGTTCGAACGAAAAGGAGTAGAATCTTTGTCTTTGTCTCTGATAATTTCTAACACGAACTGATCTCCATTCCTACATATTGACTTTTGATTTTATGATTTTGAAGTAAAGCCATTCCTACATAGCCTGCTGCGATGATAGCAAACTAAGAAATCTTCTTACATTACTCTGTATAGGTGATTATTGTTGGGAAAGATTTCGGAGCATGGCCAGCTTATTACTTCGCTCTGAAACATCCTGAGAGGGCACTGGGAGTTGTCACATTGGGAGTGCCATTCATGCCTCCTGGATCTGTTAGGAGTACCCAAAGCCACATCCCTGAAGGCGTGTATACTTTAAGATGGCGGGTACCAATCCACATGCTCTACCATTTGCATTACACTCTAGCCCTTTCAAAACAAAACTCAAGTCCTATTGATTTCGTAGTACTGATTCTAGATAGAGATCTCTATCTGGATAGTTAATAAGCAAACATGTTGTTTCTTGGGGTTTTCCCTTTCGGGCTTTCCCGCTAGGGAGAGGTTTCCACAAGCATAAAGAATGCTTTATTCCCTTCTCTAATCAACTTGAGATCTCACAAAACATGTTGTTCTACTATAGAATAGATGAATCTTTTATAATGATGGGTTGGATCTCAAGTTTTTTTAACTTTGTGTTTGCCTGTTTTTTTGTTCTTCCTTTTACTAATTTGCTGCTTCAACTTTTTCTCTAATCGAGGAACCGGGGCGAGCCGAGGCTGATTTTGGTCGCTTTGATGCAAAAACCGTTGTTAGAAATGTTTATATCCTCTTCTCCAAAAGTGAAATGCCAATAGCTCAAGAAAATCAAGAAATAATGGACTTAGTAGACCCATCCACCCCTCTTCCTCCCTGGTTCACCGAGGAAGATCTAGCAACTTATGGAGCTCTGTATGAGAAATCTGGATTTGATACCGCATTGAAAGTTCCTTACAGGTATGAGTTTTGAAGTGATCATATCTTGTTCTACTTGGATAATTCTGTTATATTTGATATGAATATGATAGGTCATTCAATGAAGATTGGGGAATAAGAGATCCGAAGGTTGAAATTCCAGCATTGTTCATAGTGGGTGAAAAGGACTATGTTCTCAAATTCCCTGGCATTGAGGAATACGTAAGAAGTGGAAGAGTTAAAGAATTTGTTCCCAAATTGGAGATCATCTATTTGCCAGAAGGATCTCATTTTGTTCAAGAACAGTCCCCAGAAGAAGTTAATCAGCTACTACTCACTTTCCTTTCCAACCATTTTTGACAGTGCAAGTTCTAAGTCTATCAATATCTACACTGTGTATGTTCTTAATCCCAACTGCAACGCTATGTAATATGTCAACTACGTTATGTCTAGAGAAACGATGAACCTTTGTCCAAAGATAAATTGTAAAATAAAAAGTCTGAGATCCTACCTTCATTGGAGTGGGGATCGAAGCATTACTTATAAGGGTGTATAAATCTCTCTCTTGCAGAAAAAGTCCAAAGATGACAATTTCTACTAGCGGTGGGCTTAGGTTGTTACAAATGGTATTAGAGTTAGACACTGAGAGCCGTGTGCTAGCGAAGACATTGGGCCCACAAAGGGGTAGATTGTGAGATCTCAGGTCGGTTGGAGAGAAGAACGAAATATTACTTATAAGCGTGTGGAAACCTCTCCCTAATAGACACGTTTTAAAACCGTAAGGTTGGTGACGATACATAACGAGATAAAGCAGACAATATCTAGCAACAGTAATAAGATGAGAAGGTAACCAAGGAAATGAATGTTTATATTTGTTTTTCTTTTGGGACGTGGAAATGAAAATGCAAAATTACAAATATTTTGTATTTACACAGAAATAGAGTTGATTTGCTCGAGTTCTAAACATTGGTCACACAAAAACAATGCATAAAAAGTAGAAAAAAATTGTTAGAAATTACGACCTCCGTGATTGTATGATATTGTTGACTTTCCTTATTCGAATTTAGGGTTTTCATTTAACACGTCGTAAATGCTAGCATATTATAATTTTATTTTAATTTTATTTTAATTTATCTAATTTAGGTAGCCAATGGCAAAACGTTTTTGTAGTTAATATTAACTTTTATTTTGATTTAAAAAAAAAAAATTTACAATTTTGTTATTTTAATTTTAATTTTTAATATTAAAAAAAAAAAGATGTCAATGGAAGGTTAGTTCAGCAATTTTTCTCAATAGAACCGATAAAAGAATATTTACAATAGGAAACTCGACGTCGAAGAAGGTTTCATTTGGAAGTTTAATAGATCAGTCTCTCCTTCCTCTGCTCCACGATTCAGATCTCTCTCTCGTCGGGAATAACCTCATCAATTGAAGAAATTCCTGGTTTGAATGTCTCTCTATCCGTTGGATGTTTTTCTTTTTCTTTCCCTCTCTCTAGCTCTCTCAATATTGAAATTTAGCACTGGTTTTTTTAATTTTGTGAAGTGGATCTGGATTCTGCGTGAACTTTTCATAGGTTTGGTTGCCGATATAATCTGTGCATTATATGCTTGCGGATTGACTTGGATCTGCTGTAATTTGTGAATTTATGACGTTCTCTGGATTGACTACATGGTTTTGATTGTTGATTTATAATTGCAGTAGTTTGTGGGAATAATGAGAGCTTCTTCTGCTTCAGATCCCTTACTTTTCTTTTTCCCCCTCCCCCTCCCCTGCAAATGTCGGCCTGATCTCCAAGACCTTCCGCGGTTTAAAGTGTTTCGTAGTAATATAGTCCCAAGTAGAGTTAGATAGATATCATGGGCATAGATAAAGAGTTTGGGCAAAGAATGTAGACATGAAACTTTGTTTGTGCACTTTATTTCAAGGTGATCAATAGTTTTATATTAACATTTTAGAACACTCTTGAGGGTTTTTTTTTTTTTTTTTTTTTTTTTTTTTTTTTTTTTTTTTTTTTTTTTTTTTTT